>NW_020664447.1:24343266-24434949 GCF_002925995.2 Terrapene triunguis
GGGGGCGGCGAGAAGCAGAGCGGGCAAGCAATGTGCTGGCCGCGGCTTCTCGCCGCCCCCATTGGCCCGGGACAGCGAACCGCGGCCAGTGGGGGCCGCGATCGGCCAAACCTGCCGCGTCAGCAGGTAAATAAAACTGGCCCGGCCAGCCAGGGTGCTTACCCTGGTGAACCGTGTGCCGAACGTTGCCGACCCCTGCTATAGGGTAAAAGCACACAAAAGACCAGATTTCACGGTGGGAGCCCAGATTTCATGGTCCATGCTGTGTTTTTCCTGGATGTGAATGTGGTAGGGCCCTATAAATGAGAATAAAATCTGATGCAGAATATCTAAGAGTTCACCATTTCCTGTTGCTTAACTGTCTTTTGGAACTATAGGCTCTGTCTGTGAATACATGTGAATAACCCCATTTACATTCATGGGAGAGTCTCTTGCATATCCAAGGGCAGAATTCTGCACTTTATGGTGTATTTGTAACTTCATAATTGGTTGCTTTGGAAATAATTGTATGAATGTATGAGAAATAAGCAATAGCAAAAGATATATACCTTACAAAGAACACAATGTTTTTATTAAAATATCCCTAAAAATGAGAATGAAGAATATTAAATGCAATAAACAAAGACAGGAGGGATACAGAAAATACAGGGATATATCTGTAGAAATCTCACTAAATAGAATGTTTTTCTGGGCATCAGCAGGTCTCCAAATTAAGTAGGCCTGCTATACATTATGCCTGTAGCCTCTTTCAAAAACTTGATTTTGTCTTCAGAGACAGGTTTGTATGAAGAATTCTTTTCACTTTTAATTTGTGTGAGAAGACATTGTTTCTTTGATGGATTTAACTGAAGCTCTCATATCTGTTTTTTTTTTTAAACATATCCTTTGTTCAACAATAACAAGAGTCACACTGAGGAAGAGACACTGCCATTAAAATCTTTGAAATGAAAATGTGGAAGTAATTTTTTATTCATGCTGTTAAATTGAGCATCATAGTTTTTCCTTTACTATTCCCAAGATTCTTTTACTTACCCAGCATATTTGCTAAATAACATAAAGTCTAAGACAGAGAATTGGTGTTTTTAATAAAAAGCATTTGATTTACTGAGAGTTTTCCTCTTTTGGTGCTAAATGGTAGACAGACTCCCTGTGTCTATATATGAAGAGAGAGACAGACAGGTAGACAATATATAAGGGTTTGGTATGGTATAACGCTTTTACCAGCATAGGTTTAAGATTAATACATTACTCAAGCCAGTCACCATTTTTTTGAAATTTTGCATAGATTTTTTCATCAAACTTTTGAATTTGACTGAAAACAAGGGAGTACATTTTCATGAAAAAATATTGCAAAAAATCACATTCTGTTTTTTCACTAGCTCAGTTCAAGAGTAATGAAGTTGGGCATGCTAATAAGACCTTTATATCACATCATACCTTCATTAATTCTATATTTGCCACAGATCTGATAGAAAAACAACTAAGCCTATGTCACAAATATTTCAGCTTTTAAAACTGTTATTAGAACATTCCAGTACTCGATACTGTGTATCCCACTGTTAAATTAGGAATCTCTCCGTTGACATGGTATAAAGCTTTTTATGCCTGACAAATCACATATGAGATCTAAATCCTGACACTGGTTCAGGATTAAATACTGCTGTTCTGTGGATTCCAATCAATGAAATTATAGGGGGGGAATTAATATTTGAGGTGAAATATTATTATGGCAGGCTGTTTGCGGAACAAAATGGCAGCTCTTTGAAGCTCAGATATTTGGATTGTTAGAAGTTGTTTCCAGGGAGAAGGATTAGTAGAGAGAGTCCAGGTGGGGTGGTCAAAGAATACAAGATAGATACAATTTATTACCGGACTTCACAAGTGGTCACCTGGATATCACACCACAGCTTTCTATCCACATAATAGTCCATTCATCCAATCCATACTTTTTAAACTTTCTGGCAAGAATGCTGTGGGAGACTGTATCAAAAGCTTTGCTAAAGTCAAGATATATCATGTCCACCGCTTTTCCCATATCCACAGAGCCAGTTATCTCGTCATAGAAGGCAATCAGGTTGGTCAGGCATGACTTGCCCTTGGTGAATCCATGTTGACTGTTCCTGATCACCTTCCTCTCCTCCAAATGCTTCAAAATGGTTTCCTTGAGGACCTGCTCCATGATTTTTCCAGGGATTGAGGTGAGGCTGACCGGTAGTTCCCCGGATTCCCCTTCTTCCCTTTTTAAAAGATGGGCTCTATATTTGCTTTTTTCCAGTCGTCTGGGGCCTCCCCCAATCACCATGAATTTTCAAAGGTAATGGCCAATGGCTCTGCAATCACATCAGCCAACAGATGAATTGCATCTGGCCCCATGGACTTGTGCATGTCCAGGTTTTCTAAATAGTCCTTATCCTGTTCTTTCACCACTGAGGGCTGCTCACCTCCTCCCCATATTGTGTTGCCCAGTGGAGCAGTCTGGGAGCTGACCTTGTCTGTGAAGACCGAGGTAAAAAAAGCATTGAGTACTTCAGCTTTTTCCACATCATCTGTTACTAGGTTGTTTCCCCCATTCAGTAAGGGTCCCACACTTTCCCTGATCTTCTTCTTGTTGCTAACATACCTGTAGAAACCCTTCTTGTTACCCTTCACATCCCTTGCTAGCTGCAACTCCAATTGTGCTTTGGCTTTCCCGATTACACCCCTGCATGTTCGAGCAATATTTTTATACTCCTCCCTAGTCATCTGTCCAAGTTTCCACTTCTTGTAAGCTTCCTTTTTGTGATTAAGCTCACTGAAGATTTCTCTTTTAAGACAAGCTGGTCGTCTGCGATATTTGCTATTCTTTCTATACATTGGGATAGTTTGTTCCTGCACCCTCAATAAGGCTTCTTTAAAATCCAGCCAGCTCTCCTGGACTCCTTTCCCCCTCATATTAGCCTCCCAGGGGATCCTGCCCATCAGTTCCCTGAGGGAGTCCAAGTCTTCATTTCTGAAGTCCAGGGTCCGTATTTGTTTTGACCACTTCAAAATGTTTGGCTTCAGCTTTTCATTTTGAAATGGCATTTCAAATTCAAATTTGACCATTTAAAAAAATGAAAAAAAAGACAAAAGCTTGGAAAATTCCCAAAGTGGCCAAATTAAAAAAAATCATGTAAGTCAACCAAAATATTTCAGTCAACTTAAAAGTAACAGAAAAACAAACAAACAAAAAAATTCATTTTGAATGTACCTTAAATGTTTTGGTCTATTCAGAACTACTATTATTTTTTTAATTCAATGACAAATTTTATAAAAGAGACTAAGACAAAACAAATCTGGCTGTATTTTTTTATGGGGCAGAGGGAACTTTTGGGTCAGTCCCTGAACCCAAACATCAATTATTCACTCAGCTCTTAAGGTTGGATGGGACAGTATTTCACTGGATCACTGTACCAAGCAGAGCACTGTTGCCATTTAATGTTAATTTTTAATGGTCAAAAATCCTAAAAAGGGGGTTATATTCACTATACCAGGGTAAATAAACCACAACAATCAATAATTGTGCTTTCTGTAATAATCAGTTTGAAGATCAATAAATGTAACAAAAATTGTAAATATGCCTGCTGTAGGAATGAAAGGTTCTATAGCCCATTGCCAATTCCCAGAGACTTGGAGTGTGATACACACCTTTTCAAATGAGTCTGCAATGAAACTGGAATTTCTGATTTAGGGCTAATGTAGACTCTTGTTCTAAGAAGTCATAATTATGCTAAATATTCTCCTTTTGGGCAAAATGCATCATTCACTCTCCCTCTCTCTTTCTTATGTTTTTTTCTGTCTTCCTTCTCTAATCCCATATTACTAGCAGTGATTGAGCTAATTAAGCTTACTGTTATTCTAAGACTTTTTCTCTCTCTCTTTCATACAAAGTGATTGAAACTAGTTCTGGTCAAGAGGCCCCTTGATCTAGAAATAAAGACATAAGAAAATCTAACAACTAGAAGATGAAGTTTGAAATATTTAAATTGGAAGTAAGGCACAACTTTTTAACGGTAAAGAGTAATCAATGTGTGATAGAGAGTTATATGGAAAGTGATTAATTCATCGTGACCTGGAGTCCTTCAAGAGACGGGGTACCTTTCTAAAAGATATGCTGTAGTTCAGTCACAAGTTGTTGGGCTTGATAGCATTTTGGCCACGTCTACACTACCTGCTGGATTGGCGGGCAGTAATCCATCTATCAGGGATCGATTTATTGCACCTCATCTAGACGCGATAAATCGATCCCCGAATTGATGCCTGTACTCCACCTTGGCAGGAGGAGTAAGCGGAGTCGAGAGGGGAGCCGCGGTGGTCGACGTGCCGCCGTGAGGACAGCCAGGTAAGTCGAACTAAGATACTATTCATGTAGCTGAAGTTGCGTATCTTAGATCGATCCCCCCCCCAGAGTAGACCAGCCCTCACATATGAAGCAGGGAAGAGTAATTGTCTCCACTGCAGGAACTACTGGACAAAATACTATAGCCTGAGTTAAGCAGGTTGATTAGGTTATCATAATTAATCAAATAAATTATTCAACAAAAAGACACAGCATATTCCATTGAATTTTTTGACAGATAGCATTCAGCCAGCTCTGGAAGAAAGGTAAGCGAATGCACAGATGTGTACATTTTACCCCCATCAGAATACCACACAAAAACCAACTGTGAACCAATTAATAATCATTCAATATTCATCAGGCACATGATGTCAGGTTGTGGTCCTTCTATTGGTAGACTTTGTAGTGATCTACTGTACTTTTATCCCATTGTTTTGTTTTTTGTATGTGTGTTGGATGGCCACTTTTCCAATGAACATAACCAAGACTACCTGAAAAGAGGCCCTGAGTTTTCCGAGATTAAGCTAAAAGCAGAGATTCAACCATCCTGATTCAGAAGCATTCCCAAGGTGATGTACCTGCTTTGTTAGGTAGTACTGGGGGTGAATTTTGCTTGACTAGATAGATAAAGATACAAACAATTAAAAGGTACATTTTAAATCAGTCCATGGGACTGTAGTCGTAGGATATCCCATTCAGGTTAATCAAAATTCTGAGGCTAAATCTCTACATGCCACTTCGCAAAAAGTTATCCCAATGGATCTGACTTAAAAAACAAAACACAAGAGCAAGTTGCTCTAAGGACAGAGTCTCAGTCTTAGCTTTGAGCTTTCTGTCTTCAGTAAGCCAAAGTCAGATCTTAACATTATTTATGGATAGTTCTTTGGTAAATATGCATTTTGTAATCTCCCATGAAAGAATAAATGCAGAGAGATCAGTAAATATGTTTGTAGGCAATATTTAAATTACATATTCATTATGTTCCTGAGATACTGAAATGGCTTGCTTGGAGCTTTTCCAGTCTGTCATGCAAATCTATTTTTAATGTATTTTATTATGAAATAGGAGAATCACAGGACTTAAAGATGGAAAAGACCTATTAGGTCACCCCATCTTTCTCCCTGCCAAGGCACGATTGTTGCTATGATTGTAACAAATCACATACAGAGACAATCAAGTCATATTCAACTCTTTCAGTTTTTGAATGTACCATCTCTTCACCAGCACCACGATCCAATTACCCCAGGTCAGCAGAAAATAATCTCCATCCACATGGTAAAAATCAGCTCTTTTTGCCCAAATAAGAATCAGTTTGGTTCAACAAAATAAAATTTAAAGAAACAAAATCAATTTAAAACTCATGGGTTTGATTCATGGGTCTGTTACTTTCCTTTATGTGCTAATATGGCTCCCTGGTAATACCCCTAAAGCAAGTGGATTGCCCAAGAAGTGTGGAATTGGCAGAATGGTTCAATGCTGGTCCCCAGCATAGGTTTATTTCTAATGGAGTGGGCTGTGGTTGAAGTATTTCAGTGCAATAGACATTCTCAGCAGTCATAAGAGCCTCTGGGGGCTATTGCAGTGAAGTGTAGTTGAGAGTAGCTCTATGTCTGTTCTAAATTGTGCTGCAAGCTAAACTGGTCCCCAAATGGCCCCAGAAACCTTTGGTGTTGCCCCAAGTGCAACTCAGGCACACCCATAATTTGCTCTCTCTCTATATATAGAGAGAGAGACAGACAGACAGACAGACAGATTTTTTAACCTGAATTACTAATGCCACCTGTATTACTAGGAGCAATTTAAACATATAATCTGGTTTTCACAATTTTTATTGCTTGAGCTATTATGCAAAGCTCCTGTTCAGGGCCACATCATGCCATCAGCCTTTAAGCAGAACTCCCCCTTAAAGTCAATCAGGACTTCTGCTTAAAACCAGTGGAACTGTCAGATTCTAGTTTAGGCCATCATTTCTCTAAATGAAGTCAATGGTTGCCTGGGAAAGAGCCCGGTGAAAACTAAGGACCTCAGGATTTGGCTAATTGCTGTTTGTGCTCGACTCATCTTGGACACTGACACTAGACTGTGCAACCCTTACTCACGTTGATGATCTTTTACACTCATAGTTCCATTGAGTAAGAACTCGCCAATGTGAGTAAGGGTTACACAACCTGATACTGAACTTACACAACTAGTTACTTTCACTTTTATTTCTGTTTAATTTCATTTTCAGGTTGTGATGCCCTTGCACTCTGGTTTCCATTTCCCATAATGTTTTACAACAGACAGAAATTTCAGGGGCCCATCTCCCATCCAGCCATAAAGAAAGGAAGAGTGGTTGCAACTCACGTGGAGCTGCTCATGCCCCCTGGTTTGAGATCCCATGTTTTAGCACAGCGCTACATTGCTTGGGTTGTGAACATGTCAGAGAACGCTTTAAATCTATACAGACTGATTTCATTCACATTTAAAATTAATTGAAACATTTATATTAATATTAAATCCTTCTTTACAAAACCAAATGTGGGGCCTAGACAATCTTCCAATCTCCCTTTAGAATATCCATTTCTGTAATGTTTCATTTCTTTTCATTAAATCAAATCCATTGCACATATTTCATCATTTATCTGGAGTTAATCCTTGATACCTCCCTGCTGTTTTGAAACAGTTCTCCCAAGGTTAATAAAAAAAGCCTTACACATTTTTATCTTATTATTAAGTCACAATCTTTTGTGAATTAGCCAAAATGAATACAATCAGAAGGACATGTACAATTTTTTCCCATTCATTATTTGTGAGATTGTTATGAGAGAACTTGACTTTGCATAACCACAGACATTTTGTGTACTCAACCACCATTAACCGGAATTGAGAACCCTATGTAGTCAGGAATAATTTGGCCTTTGCCTAAGCAAAAAAAAAAAAAAAACAGCTGCAGAGGTGCAGTGTTGCTAATAGGGATAGATAAAGTGACAGTTTTATGAGAATGGGAGGGAGGGTGGATAGCTGATCTTGGACCTGGGTGCCTATAACCATGACTTTTTTGGAAGGTGGAGTTGCTTTGCTGATAAGTAGAATTATTAGTTATTTGGCTGATGCTAAGGAAATTGTTAGCCTAGTAGGGGTTATTATCATAGAATCATAGAATATCAGGGTTGGAAGGGACCTCAGGAGGTCATCTAGTCCAACCCCCTGCTCAAAGCAGGACCAAACCCCAGACAGATTAATTTTACCCCAGTTCCCTAAATGGCCCCCTCAAGGATTGAACTCACAACCCTGGGTTTAGCAGGCCAATGCTCAAACCACTGAGCTATCCCTCCCCCCAACATATGAGTTATGTGCTTTGTTTTGAGCAACCTATAAAGAGATTAGTTAGAGTGTGCAATTTGGAGAAGTACAGAGAGGTTTTCAACAAGCTAGGATGCTGACATCCCATTCTGCAGCAGCTAGGAGGAAGGCTGGCCACCAGATACCTGCTGCTGACCACTTGACACCATCTCAGACTTTGGATAACTATATCTTCGGTGCTCTAGACTATTGCTATCTTAGATATGTGCTTTAGACTTAATAAAAATAAGGATTTTTGGATGAAAGCACTCTTTTATGTACCAATAATTTATCAGACCGAGTTGCTGTGTCTTCATTGATTTATGTCCTGAAACCTCCAGGAAAACAAAGATATTTTTGGGTTCAGAAAATCCCAGTTAGCAAGATATTTGGTTTGCTATTCAATTCAAGAAGATTAAACATTTAATAAATGATGTCCCAATGCAGAATCTATTCAGGGGAAGGAACAGATAGGGTCCTTCTACCCTACTGAAAACTTCCTTGCAATGTAAATTAAATAAAACTGCTAGGGAATGTGATTCTCCTGGCAATTTTATTATACAACAGTCTTGTGTTTTCAATCCTGCTTTTTACCATAATGAAACCTATCAATCAAGTGGGATTGAGCTTTTCACATCTGATAATTTAATTAAGGTTTACTATCTCTGTCATGGAGGGCTGGTCTACACACAGTTGCACCAATAAAAGTTCTGTCAGGATAGTTCAACAGAGTGCATCAGCACTGGGCTGATGCATCCACACACCATCAGGCACTATCAGCAAAAGTGTGGCGTACTGTGGGTAGACACCCCAGTGTCCTTCATACCATTTCTGTTGTGTATTGAAAACTGTTAAAATTATAAAGTATCATTTTAAAATCTGAGGGGTTTTCCTGAGAATGTTTGCAGGCTAACGGGCTCAGGAGCAGGATATCTGGGTATTCAGCAATCAGTCTGCAAGGAGATAGCCTAAAGCAAAAGAGTAAATTGTGCATCTCCACCTTAGAGAGCAGCTTACTTTCTCTGTCTGTTTTTGTTCTTGTTCTAATAGAATTTGGAATTTTAATAATTCAAGCAGTAATGCACTGCATACTTCCAGAAAGATAAAAATATAAAATATTATAACTTCTGTTTGTATGCTGTGAACGTAACAACCTTTAGGTACAATATAATGAGAAATGGTTACTGTGTATTGTGAAGAAGCAACTATGTATTTGGGGATATCCACACACTTATCAGGGGATTTGAGGTCAAATTCCCAGATTTCCCTCTAATGTATCCCATAATGTTCAAAGAGAGAGAGCAGTTGATTATTATGTATTTACAGGTTTTGTAGGAGACACTTGGATACCTGAATGTCAACATTATTGTGTTACTGTAGGTGTGTTGCAGGAGACACATGAATGATATATATTTTTAGGGAAGTATGAAAGCCTTCGTGGCTGTATAAATTCTTGTCTGTAATCCCACTGCTCACAATAAAGATGCATAAATAATCAGATTGCGAAAAAATAAATTTTTCCCACAACCAGGTTGGTCTTATTCAGAAATCATACAAGAAATACAAAAAGAACTTAACTTATCCATCAAAAAAGCACTGAAAAAAACATCAAATTCCCTTTTTTGTCCTATGACTGCAAAGGTGTTAATGGGCCAGTTCTAAGAGAATGGTCTCTTGGAATATGTGAACAATTTATGATAAACAATCTATTCCAGCTTGTATTTAGCTGTCACACACTGAGTACCTTTCTCAAAGCTGAAACAGGAATGCTGTGTAGCTCGAAACTTGTCTCTCTCACCAACAGAAATTGGTCTAATAAAATATATTACCTCACCCACCTTGTCTCTCTAATATCCTGGGACTAACACAGCTACATGACATACAACTCCACAGACAGACCATCTCCATCTGCAGACTTCTCTTCAGTTAAATATTTAGTAGTTTTTCTTAAACTTTCCTGTTAGATATACACACAGTGTGAGATCTTCATCTCTGGTTTGACCCATTTATGCCACATAAAAGGGCCAGAATGGGGTAAAGAGGACCAAAAAGTTACATGTTTGGCCAGGGTAGGATTCCCCAACACAGGCACTGAGGCAGACAGATGGATATACTCAGGGAACCACTTTATGAGTCCTGGTTTCAGCGACATTCGGGGGAGGGAGGAGAATCACAGGGATAGGGTCGGGGGATGCAGTCCATCATTCTGCAGATATTCTGGGAAGTGCTGTGGCCTATAGGGCAGCTAGGGAGTCCCCAATAACTTAAATAGGCCCCATAATTTTTAACACTGGAAGACTTTGCAACCCTCAAAACAGCCCGTGACTGGGAAGACACAAAAATGGCTTAAAACCACCTTAACCCCCGCCCCCCACCCGTGGGCTGCTAGTTCTGTGCTGGGTCTCCTAGAGAACTTGCTGCTCCAAAAGCATACAAACTACATGAGATGTAGGAGCCAGTGGGGAGACGGGGTGGGAGGGCGCAAGTGACAAGACTGGCTGTTGGTGCTGAGGAGAGTGGTACAGGCACCGCTACAAGGGAAAGGAGAGATGAGTGGAGTTACAGGGCAGCCTGAGAATTTAGCTCTGTCCCAGCTGGATGCATTTTCTAACAGCACAATCAACAGCCCTTTGTTTATAGTAGCAGCAGAGGGTATTTGTTGACCATGATACCCCTTCAGTCTGCCCCACAGCTGCTATTGTATCCAGTTAAATATCTCATTTGAGATCATATTTGGATCTCCCCCCTTTGTTAGGGATTAAAAAGATCACACGTTTAGAGAGGGCTGAAGTCAGTGAAGGATTTTAAATTAAGGAGAAGATAGAAGGATAGCAAGGAAAAAATCTTGTTTCCTAATTATGCTGTGGAATATGTCTCTAATGGATTCCATTCTCAGTTTCCCAATCTAAATAAATAAACTGGCATATGGCCTGCTGTAGACTTGCCAATGCTAGAGCGAGCCTGTCACAGCTCATATTTATTTGATGCAAATATGGAACATAAAGTTGGATGTAGCTGCTGAGTCTGTATTGACAAAGTTCCACACGTTAGTTGCTGGTAAGTGATGATACATACCAGCAATGGCAAGTGATTTTATAGTAGTGGAGCAAGGAAAGTGAACACACGGGGGAGGTATTGTAACTTACAAACTATCTAGAATTCAGCACTTAGCTTTGCTGGACAGTTCTCCAGTGATACTGACAGAGCAGAAGATGCAAGACTATCAGCAACCACAGCCCTACCTCTTTAACTGATCTTTGGTTGAAGTTCCAGAATATTTCCATTGACATCAATGGGGTTTGGATCAGTCATTTGCTGCATATGACTTTTAAGAATGCCTATGGCAAACGTTCTTTTTTCGATGCCCCATTTTTCAATTATTTTTGATTCTTATAATTTGTCTTTGGTGCATTGTCACCCCACTTATTCTCTATTCGCACCCTCCAAAATGATCTTGAAATAATAGCAAATAAAAAATCTCCAAGAGGAAAAAAAGTCTTGTTTCCCCGCCCCCACCTTTCACTTTCTACTCTCTCCACATATCCTGTTTTAAAAAGCACTTAAAGTGCTTTGTACAATACAATGACACGTTGTAGTTCCTATCCTGGTCCCACTGAAACCAGTGGCATGCCTCCCATCCGCTTCCTTGAGTCCTTATTTTGCACATGAGCATTTATACAAACTCTTCCCATAGTTAAATAATACAATAACCAATTAAATGTAATATGAGATTCTCTATTTATTTTTGAGATAGCTGTATAATGTCCATTAAGCTACCTCTCAATCTCCCACCAAGCACACACAGGAGTGTTGCATTGTTGAAATACATTTTAAAAGCCAGAACAATTAATATAACAAAAATAAGTGGTGTGTATGTGTACATATATATATCGACTAAAAAAGCACAAACCATCATCATTAAAAACAGTGTATGGAATAAGGGGCATTATTAATCTATTTATACCTTTCTTTGAAGTAAGTTGTGAATTGCATGTTATATTTGAATATTGTATTATTTAGGCAGCAGTTAATACAGGAAATAAACCTGGAGGAAAAAAGGCTTTCAGTTGTGGGAAGGGCGGAATGGTCTGTGATGGATATGTCGAGGAGGCTCAAGTTTTGCCCTCTACGATCAATCTTACAGTAAGAAGTGAGCACCCTAGATATAAACGTGTACCACAAAGTTTGAAGGAGTTATTCATGGGAGCTCACTAGAGGGCTGAATATTCTTTTGAATCTTAACATGAAATCTGTGCAAAAACCCTTTCGCTCTCATAAGCAAATATAGTTCCATATGCAGCTCCTAATGTTGCATTCAGTATTACCCAGTTCTTTTCCAGTATTATTCCAGTTCTTTATTCCTGAATTAAAATTCCATCCGTTTATGACTGATGACTAAGAAAAAAATTTAAAGGCTTATTGATGCTATTAACCAAGGGAGATGAATGAACTAAACTCTCTTTCACATGAACTGGGCATGTTGAAATTTATAGTGCTTTTGTTCATTTTTCTCCTTTCAGCCACAATCTATTAAAGTGCTATACCTAACATTTCAACCAAATGTTTCTATTTCCCCACTCCACATAATTCTTTCCTATTTTTCATATAACTAGTTTTACAGTTTGGAAGATTTCTTCCAGTGTTTGGCTTTAGAATTTAGTAGGCCTGACTCATAAAAAATAATGTAGGCCAATTTTATGGCTGAAATAATTCAAAGTTTAATGTTTTGCTTGGGTGGGGAGGGGAAAGGAGAGCTCTTCAAAAAAGCACATTCTTTACAGTCATTTGAAAAAAAACACACATTAGAATTTAGGGCAAGACTGGCCACACATCTAGGTACACTTGGGAGTGTTTAATTTCTTTTATTTTCCCAACATTTAGGCTTTCCTTCAACATTTTGGGCTCCTACTGTGCAGTCTAAAAAGCGGCAGAAGGGTAAAAAATGCTATACAGATGGGCCGATCCAACATTCCTTGCTTGGGTGAATCTGTCATTGGAACTGGGAGTTTTGCTTGAATGAGGAGTGTAGGACTAGGTCCAGATTGTGCTGGGACCATGTTTTAATGACTTCTGTTCTCCCATACAATGGAATAACTTTGTGCTGCTGTTGTAGTGCATAGCTACCATAAAGCAAGTCTAGATGGCCAAAGGAGGATCTCCCCTGAGTAGAGGAATTATGGGGTGGCACAGAGCTGCCATCGTAGTTCTTATGTCACCAGTGAAGGGTGTTTGGCTGGGGGGAAAGAAGGAGAGGCTAGGGATCTCTTACATCTCTGTTGATCCCAAACTACTGGAACGGCCACGTCAAGCTGTGAATGGCTCTCAAGTTGCTCTTATTTATGTTTGGACTGAGCGGTGCCATGAAAGCCCCATAATCAGGAGAGCATAAACGTAGACAAAAAGACACTTTTCTAACCTCAACCACTCCAAAACGATACAGAGCGTTCCTCATTCTGCGCTAAGGATCTTGACCAATATCTCCAGTACTATGTCTTTTGCATTAGTCACGCAGGAGCATTGGTTATACTGTGCTGAGGCTTGTTTAGCCACATTGATTCTGCCAAGAATTAAGCACATCCATAACTTTCAGAATGGAAGCAGTCCAATTTTCTTCAGTGGGACTGTTCCCATGTGTAAAGTTATGAACATACTTAAGTCATTGTTTTGGATTGAAAGTGTGATGTGACACTGTCAATTAATGGTGGTCACAACTCCTAATCAGCTATGAGGGCAATAACTTGTAACTTATTATTAACTATTAGGACAGTAATTTATTTTTGCTTACTTCATTCCATTTTGCTATGTGTAGCAACCAAACAGAGGTGGGGTATGTATGTGCATATGTTTGTCTTTATCTGTGTATATAAAAATTAATGACTGCATGAGTTATTATTCTCAGCTCTGTACATTTTCACATTTTCTCTAAGTTTCATGTTACTTTGTTATATTACATAAAAGTAATGTTGGTTGGGACTGATATGTAAATTATATCCCTTGAGTACTTTTCACTTTTTGTGAAATTGTAATGGAGTTCAAATAATTCTGCTTCAAGTGCTGTTATTTGTAACCCTTTGGGTCTCAGATTTTGTTTCCCATTTATTCATATTTCTTTATATAGAACAGAAAATAAAATGAAAACAACAAAGATACTGCATTATCTATTGTTTCCAGATTCTAACCCCTAGTGATAGAAATATATTTTAATTATTCATGTACTAGAAATATTTTATTTTCAAGTATAATGTGGTATACGGGATCTTTTTTTTATTTAATACCTAGTTTGTTCAGGGGATTTTCCCCATTCTCTCCTTCTAGAATTTAGAAGTAATTACATGAACATTCAATAATAAATTTCAACAAAATATCTTAGTGGTGGTTTTATATTCCCCTGATTATCATATGACTTCTCATGCCTGGATTTATTCCAAAGTGAATACTGATTTCTAATTAATTTTAAAGGATCTCAGTATAGCCAATAAGACTTATTCTTCGATTGCATGGAATTTAAGAGGAACAAACCTGCTGCACAGAGCAGTAAACTTTCTATTATAATGCTGTGTTTATTTCCACAGGGATACAGTTGATTCAATGCCAGTGCAGTGAATGAGTCTCAGGGTAGGCTATATGTCTTACTAAACTTTCTTTCAGGAACATCTAAGCAGCAGGGGCCATCATAACACTCAACAGCTATGTTTCACATGCTTAAATATTATTGCAGCTTAATCAGTACCTGATTACAAATTGAATCAAACAAAACCTTGTTCAAAACTGCTCAAATAGTAAATCTGCTAAAATGTATAAAATACTCCAAAAGGCTACTGACATAGTGAAAAACAAATCAAAACATTCCATTAGATTCATACTGACTGCTGTAAAACCAGTGTTTCATACCTATTTCTGTACATACTGCAGGATCACTGAGTACCCTTCGAGCTGTTAGCCATGGAATATTTGGGCTTAAATATAATTGATTTAATTACAGTTTAAGTTAAGAATGTCCTTGTCCCCCCACCCCCCGCACAGTTCTGAAAAAAGCACAATGTTGTTTCAACTTGCATTTTTTTATTTTAGCTTATTTGGTACATTGTCATGTTTCTTATATGAATTCTACAGATGTGTATACTCAACACTTGACTTTAAATACACACACACACACACACACACACACACACACACAAAGTCTATTTATATCTTTGTTTTTGAATCCATTCTAACCATATGCAACACACATAACTTCAGACTATACCTCTTAGGATCTCAGGGCTAGATCCACAAAGGTGTTTAAGTCTCAATTCCAATGGAACATAAATTTCTGCTGGTGAGCACACACAAACCACCTCAGTCATGATGGCCAGCACCCAGTTTATGCCTAAGCCAAGGCGGGATCCTTAAACTAGATGTTACTCTGTCTTTTGCCCCTGGGGCCCAATCCAGTAAGGCGTACCAGATAGGTCCCAAACAAAACACAGAATGAGGAGGTGGTATTTCCCACACCATACCCAATAGTCAGAGCACTCACCCAGGAAGTAGGAAACCCAGCTTCAAATCCCTACTGTGCCTGAGGTTGAACAGGAAATTGAACCTGTGTCTCCACGCTCCCGGGTGAGTGCCCTGGGTTTCAGGGAGTTTGGAGGGTAGGGGTGAAAAGGCTCTCTCTCAATCTCTTCTGCTGAAGCTGTTCCATCAGGACAGCCACCATTCCTTGTTTTTGTGCAAGAAGGAACTGAACTTTCAGGTGCCTAGCTCCAAGAGAAGGTTCACTGCTGTGAATCCCAAGCAGAGAGAGGTGCCTCCCATTAAAGGCCTAACCCATCTGAGGGACAGAGCTTACGCCCCATCCTTCTCCTCAGAATTTCCTATTGGATAGCTTTAAATAGCCCACACTAAATGTTCTCGCTTTTGCAAAACATATTCTTAAGTGCCTATTTCTCCTCATGCATTGTTCACCTCAGGGCTATGGATTCTACTAGGTGGCAGAACACCTAAAAGTTTACTCTGCTAGATACTAAAAATCATAGACAGAACAGAGACACCGGATTTATGGTTTATTACAACAGTCTGTAACCGCTAACCTCCTCTTTTTGTCCTATGTCTGCAGAGGTGTCAATGGGCCACTCTGTCTTGAATGGTCTTTTACAATATGTGCTCACTACTTCTGCTAAACAATCTGTTCCTCCTTGCATTTTGCTGTGATGCTGGGAGTACCTTTCCCAGACCTGAAAAAGAGATCCGAGTGGTTCAAAAGCTTGTCTCCCTCACCAACAGAAGTTGGCCCAATAAAAGATATTACCTCACCCACCTTGTCTACCTAAAAGTTAGGCGTTGTAATGCTGAGTCTCAATCTCCTTAGGATCGAGTCCTCAGAGTGCAATTCATCCTTGTGCAAAGGGCCAACCCAAGGTCTGTCTACCACTTAAGTACAGAGGTGCTTTTCATCCTAATAGGTGGACATCATTGAGCATGCTTATGCTGATAGAAAAGTAGGCTGCAGTTAAGATCAATGATAGCTGCTGTGCACTTTTGAAAATAAGGCTAGTTACTGAACTTTTTATATATGGATTTAAGTAACCTAACTTTAGGCTCACCCTTCTAAAAATCTTGATGAGCAACTTCAGCACACACTTGAAGTGTGTGTGTGTATATTATATATTAGGGCTGTCCATGAATCACAGTTAACTCACACGATTAACTGAAAAAAATTAATTGTGATAAAAAAATTAATCGCAATTAATCACACTGTTAAACAATAGAATACCAATTAAAATTTATTAAATATTTTTGGATATTTTTCTACATTTTCAAATATATTAACTTTTATTGCAACACAGAATACAAAGTTTATAGTGCTCACTTTATATTATAATTTTATTACAAATATTTGTACTGTAAAAATGATAAACAAAAGAAATAGTATTTTTCAAGTCCCCTCATACAAGTACTGTAGTGCAATCTCTTTATTGTGAAAATCTAACTTACAAGTGTAGATTTTTTTTGTTATACAACTGCATTCAAAAACAAAACAAAGTAAAACTTTAGAGCCTACAAGTCCACTCAGTCCTACTTCTTGTTCGGACAATTGCAAAGACAAACAAGTTTGTTTACATTTACAAGAGATACTGCTGCCTGCTTCTTATTTACAATGTCACCTGAAAGTGAGAACAGGCGTTCACAGGGCACTTTTGTAGCTGGCATTGCAAGGTATTTACATGCCAGATATGCTAAACATTCCCCTTCATGCTTCGGCCACCATTCCAGAGGACACATTTCAATGCTGATGATGCTCGTAAAAAAAATAATGCATTAATTAAATTTGTGACTGAACTCCTTGAGGGAGAATTGTATTTTTCCTGTTCTGTTTTACCCGCATTCTGCCATATATTTCATATTATAGCAGTCTCAGATGATGACCAGCGCGTTGTTCGTTTTAAGAATACTTTCACAGCAGATTTGACAAAACAGAAAGAAGTATCAATATGAGATTTCTAAAAACAGCTACAGCACTTGACCCAAGATTTAAGAATCTGAAGTGCCGTCCAAAATCTGAGAGGGACGAGGTGTGAGCATGTTTTCAGAAGTCTTAAAAGAGCAAGATTTCAATGCGGAAACTACAGAACCCAAACCACCAAAAAAGAAAACCAACCTTCTGCTGGTGGCATCTGACTCAGATGATGAAAACGAACATGCGTCAGTCTGTTCTGCTTTGGACCATTGTCATCAGCATGGACGCATGTCCTCCGGAATGGTGGTTGAATCATGAATCTTTAGTGTATCTGATACATAAATATCTTGTGACGACGGCTACAACAGTGCCATGTGAACGCCTGTTCTCACTTTCAGGTGACATTGTAAACAAGAAGCGGGCAGCATTGTCTCCTGCAAATTGTAACCAAACTTGTTTGTCTGAGCGATTGGCTGAACAAGAAGTAGGACTGAGTGAAATTTTAGGCTCTAAAGTTTTACATTGTTTTATTTTTGAATGAAGTTATTTTTGTACATAACTCTACATTTGTAAGTTCAACTTTCATGATAAAAAAAATTGCACTACAGTACTTGTACTAGATGAATTGAAAAATACTATTGCTTTCATTTTTTAGAGTTCAAATACTTGTAATAAAAGATAAAGTGAGCACTGTACACTTTGTATTCTGTGTTGTAATGGAAATCAATATATTTGAAAATGTAAAAAACATCCAAAAATATTTAAATAAATGGTATTCTATTATTATTTAACAGCACGATTAATCGTGCTATTAATTGTGATTAATTTTTTTAATCACTTGACAGCCCTATTATATATATAATATAAAAATAAAAAATGTAGGAAATATTTCCAAGATAACTGCAGCCTTATTGGGAGAGTTTTCAGCCACACTGAGGGGAGGGGGGAGGCGGGAGAGGGGAAGAGAGTGTGAGAATGACTCTGTAGTTCAGTGGTTAGGGATCCCACCTGGGAGGGGTTCCAGACTTCAGTCTCCCAGCTCCAACCCCTCTTTAATTATTTAATCCACACTAGAACTGCTTCAAGAGACAAGATTGGGGGAGCCCCACATCAGAATATCCCATTGCTCAGTGGTTAGAGCCCCTTCCCCCACCTGCTCCTGAGAGGCGAGAGGCGGTGACATCGCCCAGGGCAGAAGCTGGACCTTTGAACAGTGGTGTCCCCTTAATTCTCCATACCAGGGTGTCTCTTACACTGCTCGGCTAATGAAAAGCAGTCTCTCCAGGCCCTGCTCAGACAGACATTAGCATGTAAAGCAACACCCAACAAAGTTACATGAATGCTCTCCCAGCCACTTATGAACTAATACAGGGCAACAACTGCATATCCCTCAATCCCAGCTTTGCACCCTAGAAATGTGCATCTTACATTGCTCAAGAATCATAGAATCATAGAAGATTAGGGCTGGAAGAGCCCTCAGGAGGTCATCAAGTCCAACCCCCTGCTCAAATCAGGATAAACACAGGCTAGGTCTACACTACCCGCCTGAATCGGCGGGTAGAAATCGACCTCTCGGGGATCGATTAATCGCGTCCCATTGGGACGCGACAATCGATCCCCGAATCGACGCTCTTACTCCACCAGCGAAGGTGGGAGTAAGCGCCGTCGACAGGAAGCCGCAGAGGTCGATTTTGCCACCGTCCCTACAGCGGGGTAAGTCGGCTGCGATACGTCAAATTCAGCTACGCTATTCGCGTAGCTGAATTTGCGTATCTTAAAGCGACCCCCCCCTGTAGTGAAGACATAGCCACAAACTAAATCATCCCAGCCAGGGCTTTGTCAAGCCGGTCCTTAAAAACCTCTAAGGATGGAGATTCCACTACCTCCCTAGGTAACCCATTCCAGTGCTTCACCACAGTCCTACTGAAATAATGTTTCTTAATATCCAACCTAGACCTCCCCCGCTGCGACTTGAGACCATTGTTCCTTGTTCTGTCATCTGCCACCACTAAGAACAGCCTAGCTTCATCCTCTTTGGAATCCCCCTTCAGGTAGTTGAAGGCTGCTATCAAATCCCCCCTCACTCTTCTCTTCTATAGACTATTCAAAAATTATTATTCAAAAATAAACAAGCCCAGTTCCCTCAGCCTCTCCTCGTAAGTCATGTGCCCCAACCCCCTGATCATTTTCATTGCTCTCCGCTGGATTCTCTCCAATTTGTCCACATCCTTTCTGTAATGGGGGGCCCAAAACTGGACGCAATACTCCAGATGTGGCCTCACCAGTACCGAATAGAGGGGAATAATCACTTCCCTCGATCTCCTGTCAATTCTCCTACGAATGTAGCCTTCTTGGAAACAAGGGCACACTGTTGACTCATATCCAGCTTCTCATCCACTGTAATCCCCAGGTCCTTTTCTGCAGAACTGCTGCTTAGCCAGTTGGTTCCCAGCCTGTAGCAGTCATGGGATTCTTCTGTCCTAAGTGCAGAACTCTGCACTTATTCTTGTTGAACCTCAGCAGATTTCTTTTAGCCCAATCCTCCAATTTTTCTAGGTCACTCTGGACCCTATCCCTACCCTCTAGCATATCTACCTCTCCCCCCAGCTTAGTGTCATCTGCGAACTTGCTGAGGGTGCAATCTATCCCATCATCCAGATCTTTAATAAAGATGTCGCACAAAACCTGCCCCAGGACCAACTCCTTGGACACTCTGCTTGATATCGGCTGTCAACTAGACATCGAGCCGTTGATCACTATTCATTGAGCCCGACAATCTAGCCAGCTTTCTATCCACCTTATAGTCCATTCATCCAAATCCATACTTTTTTAACTTGCTGGCAAGAATACTGTGGGAGACCGTATCAAAAGCTTTGCTAAAGTCAAAATATATTACGTCCACTGCTTTCCCCATATGCACAGAGCCAGTTATCTCATCATAGAAGGCAATCAGGTTGGTCAGGCATGACTTGCTCTTGGTAAATCCATGTTGATTGTTCCCGATCACCTTCCTCTCCTCCAAGTGCTTCAAAACGGTTTCCTTGAGGACCTGCTCCATGATTTTTCCAGGGACTGAGGTGAGGCTGTAGTTCCCTGGGTTCTCCTTTCCTTTTTTAAAGATGGGCACTATATTTGCCTTTTTCCAATCGTCTGGGACCTCCCCTGATGGCCACGAGTTTTCAAAGATAATGGCCAATGGATCTGCAATCACATCAGCCAATTCCCTCAGCCCCTTGGATGTGTTAGATCTGGATCCATGGACTTGTGCATGTCCAGGTTTTCTAAATAGTCCTTAACCTGTTCTTTCACCACTGAGGGCTGCTCACCTCCTCCCCATATTGTGTTGCCCTGGACAGCAGTGTGGGAGCTGACCTTGTCTGTGAAGACCGAGGCAAAAAAGCATTTTGTACTTCAGCTTTTTCCATATCATCTGTCACTAGGTTGCCTCCCCCATTCATTAAGGGTCCCACACTTTTTTCTTGTTGCTAACATACCTGTAGAAACCCTTCTTGTTACCCTTCACATCCCTTGTTAGCTGCAACTCCAGTTGTGTTTTGGTCTTCCTGATTACCCCCCTCCATGCTTGAGCAATATTTTTATACTCATCCCTAGTCATCTGACCAAGTTTCCACTTCTTGTAAGCTTCCTTTTTGTGTTTAAGCTCACTGAAGCTTTCATAGTTAAGTCAAGCTGGTTGCCTGCCATATTTGCTATTCTTTCTGCACATCGGGATGGTTTGTTCCTGAACCCTCAATAAGGCTTCTTTAAAATACAGCCAGCTTTCCTGGACTCCTTTCCTCCTCATATTAGCCTCCCAGGGGATCCTGCCCATCAGTTCTTTAAGGGAGTCAAATTCTGCTTTTCTGAAGTCCAGGGTCCGTATTTTCCTACTCTCCTTTTTTCCTTGATGAGTGTAAGCTCATTAAGGCATTCCATCAAAGTGTAACAGACGTGCACCAGTCTTTGTTAACCAAGAAGAGATTCCCCAAACACTTCAGTCAAAGCTCATCAGTTTAAGATGAAATATTAAAACAAGTTTTAATATTAATTATAGAAAAATAGATTTTAAGTGATTATATGTTATACAGACATAAAAGGTCAAATTGGTTACAAAAAGAAATGAAATGATAAAATCACAATCTAATTTCTACACTTTACCAAGGTAAGTAAAATTTGAAGAAAGCAACTTTCTCACCCCACCAGGTGCTGCAGGCAGTTCACACTAATTTGAAAGCCTGCCAGTTAGAACCATCCCTTCCCCCAGTTCAATGTCTTCCAAACTATCTTATTTCCAGAGGTCAAGATGGGGGAGAAGAGAGGATATGTTGTTCTTCCTTTTTATAACCCAATTCCTCGTGCTGGAAAAATCCTTACTGTGTCATGGGGTTAGGCAGTCCCATTGCCTATATGCCCTACAATTTGGTCCTTCATGTGAACTGAAAATTCTTGCTTGCACCTTTTGTGCATGTGCAGCTTAATATTGAAGGCCTTTGTTTACTGTTCTTTGTTACCTCTGTGGGGTTACAATTAGGAGTTACTGTATGAAAAAAATACTTAAAAATTATACTAAGCAACAAGTATTTCACTATGGTCATTGGATAAAGAAAACACAAAACAGGTGCATAAGCTGACAAAGATGTAAGGATAAAAATGAAAGGAATAAAATTATTCTCTATGTTATCTATAGCTAAGGGCAGCTTGTTCATGCACCCTAATTTGTAGTCTATGTCTAATAAGCAAAGCCACAGATGTGCAGTATATGAGTTACACAATAATACTCAACAAAGCACTGTACCTGATAGTATTAATCTTTTTAAAGAGGAGCAGTTTTAAGACTATCATGCTTTAGAAGTCCCATTCTGCTAAACACAATGGCATCACTTTAACTTTCAGATATATCCTAACTGAGGTAACTGAGGTGTTAGTTACAGAAAGATGTTGCTTAGGGTGTCAGAACAAAAGAAAAAACAGAACAAATCAACCTTGTCATGTATACAAAGCTGACTTTTATGTTTACTGACTTTTATGTTCCCTGCAACAAAGCTAAAGTGCAAATTAAAGCAGAACCTAAAGCACAACAATATCCTGCTACACAGGTTACATTCAGATCATTCAGGCCTCCTTACAAAAGTAAGAGTGTCTGTGTGTGAGTGCACACATCTGTTTCTATTCAGGTTCTTCTTATACCACCCTCATTACTATAGTATCTGTGTGCCTTCCAGTAGTGCAATAAGCAACATGACCAGCATGTGTAGTTCCTTCTTTCACTCATCCTCCCCCAAAGGGGGACTTCTATGTGCAGTATAGTGTTTTGTTTTAAATGATCGCATTGCTATGTGTTTATAACAGAGACCACAGGAGGATGGTAAGGTTTGTGATGGACTTTAGCTCATATGCAGATTGAAGGCATAGTACAACAAAAGTGCACACCACATATTCTCAGAATGCTGCCAAGAGAAGGACTCAAACTCAGGGTACATAGGTGCTGTTTGGATTTAATGACATATCACCCAGAGCTACCTACTTACTCATGTGTGTGCAGTGAGGAGTGTGTTAGGATGTTACTATTTTAATCAGTGTTCACTTTTTATTATTATTGTATTAGAAGGAAAAATAGCAAGTTTAAAAAATGCTAAACATAATTTGGTTAAGGACATTACTGCCAAAAGAAATTTAGAATGTGACTTAACTTGCATTCAAACCAGAATAGAAACTAGCCAAGTCTCCGACAGCAGAATGTGATTTATTGAGTGTGTCTGCAAAAGCCAGGTTTCTACAATACCAAGAGATATGTAGACTGTGTGAATATATATAAAAGAAATAAAATTTTTTTCTGGAGTTCAGAATTCACACCTGTAAAATTATTTAAGGAAAATCAAAGTACTTGGCGAGGGGGAGGGAGGTGGAATTATCAACTCACAGGAGATTACTGAGTAGGTCTGTTACTCAAAGTATAATCAACAGCAAAGTAAAAGATATTAATGAATCACTGCACATGTGAAGATCTGAGCTCAGAAAACAGTTGGAATGAGACTTAGTGAAGCTGCCTCTTATTTTAGCAGGAGAGGATTTAAAAGTGAATATGAAAAGACTTGACTCACAAGCAGGTATGCGGCAGTTTTCCAAAGGAACGGGGAGCCCTGTGAATCATGAGCAAATGGCCTTCTGAATCAGAGTCTTTATTTGTGATTGTGATTCTAACAAGATATGACTCAGCACTGCTGATAACTAGGTTGACTCAGCATCAAATCAGTAATTGGTGAGGGAGTAATTTTTAGGGCAAGTGAGTTGGTTCAAAAAAGTGACTCTAGTGGGACAAAGGAGCTGCAAGATGAAAAGCTTCTGTTGTGTTCAGCTGCTTACCAGTAATTGCTGCTCCTCATTCAACTGCTTTAAAATTAGATAGAAGTTAAATAAAATGGAGACCAAATACATTCATTATCCTTTTTCAAGAGGAGGTAGATGGTTTAAGCACTAAACTCATGGAAAGACCAAAGTAATTTTAACCAAGGGTTAAATTTTGTTACTATATTTTGTATGCAGCCTTCCTTCTATGAGCCTACTTGTGTCTAGAGTTGCTAACTTTCCTATTTTTCAAAACCGGACACTACAGGCCCCCTCATCACTTGCTCCTCCCTCCCCAGGACTCATCTGCCACCTGCAGAGCCGGGCTGGGAGGAGCGGATGCAGAGTCTGCCATCCTGCCCAATTAGGACACGGCAGGGCAGCGGGGGGGGGGGGGGGAGGGTGTCGGTCCCCAGAGCAAACGGCCAGAGAGAGCGAGGATCCCAGGAGGCTGAGAAGGCAGAAAGGGCTGTCACAGGTGGCGAGCCTGGCCATCGGCCCCACTCCTCAAATGCTGCACTCTATCAGGATTCCTCCCTCGGGTGGCACCGGTACCTACGTCTCTGCCAGAGCCGGCAACCAGTTCCTCCAGCAGCAGCTGTTCTTCCCGCCCTCCCACTGATGGATCTAGAAGAGAAGGACTATAGCCAAGATGAAGGGTGTGAATGAAAGCCCATTTCAGTGCAAACTAAATACTAAAAAAACAGTAGGAGAACACTTCAACCTCTCTGGTCACTCAGTAACAGACTTAAATGTGGCAATTTTGCAACAGAAAAGCTTCAAAAACAGACTCCAACAAGAAACTGCTGAACTAGAATTAATTTGCAAACTAGGGCTTGAATAGAGACTGGGAGTGGCTGGGTCATTACACAAATTGAATCTATTTCTCCATGTTAAGTATCCTCACACCTTCTTGTCAACTGTCTGGAATGGGCCATCTTGATTATCACAACAAAAGTTTTTTTTCTCCTGCTGATAGTAGCTCATCTTAATTAATTAGCCTCTTAGAGTTGGTATAGCAACTTCCACCTTTTCATGTTCTCTGTATGTATATATATCTTCTTACTATATGTTCCATTCTATGCATCTGATGAAGTGGGCTGTAGCCCACAAAAGCTTATGCTCAAATAAATATGTTAGTCTCTAAGTTGCCACAAGTACTCCTGTTCTTTTTCCACATATACATGCGATCATTGAGTCTGTTTATATTTTCCTAAACAGACAATTCTCTAGAAATGCCTAAGGTACATAGAGAGACAAGGTGGGTGAGGTAATTTGGACCAACTTCTGTTGGTAAGAGAGACAAGCTTTCGAGCTACACAGAGCTCTTCTTCATGTACATAGAAATGAACAGAGGATCCTGTGGATGATCACACTTACAGTGAAGTTAACTCAGCATAGTCCAGCTATAGGTAGCCTCTATCCTTCCTTATTTGGGGATCAGCAGCAAATGAACAGGCTAATTGCCAAACCCAAAAGAGAATCAGAATCTATTTTCAGAAAGCTACTCTGTGCTTTGCACGAAGCTGTGGGCTATAACAAATAGCTTGACCCTTAAATGCTGCCATTACCCAGCTACTGCATATGACAATTCAGCTCTATTGATTTCCCATCAATCCCTTTATTTTCAGCTCAGCTGAGGGGAGAAATTGCTGACATGATGTGGATTTGCCAGAGTGTTTGTTGATGGCAGAGTTCCTTAATCCACTTTTCTGTGTGGCCTAACACTGTACAAGATAAATTGACAATGACACACAAAACCCCAGCTCGCCTTCCATCTACATCTCCCTCCTGGAAGTCATCTTGTTCAGGTTGTGCTAATCATCTCTGCAGCTGGTCAACAGGCTTCCTTGTGGTCTATGTTGTGGTTGATAATGAAGCAGCATGAAAGCAGCTCATTTTTATGTCTCTCTCGGCTCATTTCTATGTGTCTTAGGGCAGGTCTATACTACAAACTTGCATCGGTCCAGTAGCATGCATGCAGTTACGCTGCTGTAGCACTTCTGGTGAAGACGCTGTAAGCCAATGGGAAAGGGCTCTCCCATTGGCTTAACTCCATCTCTGTAAGAAGCAGTAACTATTTCAGTGGGAGAAGCTCTCCTGCTATCATAGCGCTACACTGGGAGATGCGGGGGTGGGGAGATTAAGGTCAATATAACTACACCGCTCACAGGTATGAATTTTGCACATTCCTGAGCGATGCAGTTATGCTGAAGTAAGTGGGTCTGGGCCTTGCCGTTGATAGAAGCCAAATACAAGCCATTAGCACACCACCAATTAGATTGTATTTGATTTTGGTACCAGACTTACACCAATATAAACTAGCAGAATCTCACATCTTGTCATCATAAGGGCCCCAAAGAACAGCAGTCAGGCAGGGCTACTTCAACATATCTCAGTATAACACACAAGACACTCATTCTAAATGTCAAGGTCAGATTTATATTAACATTTTCTCATAGGAAATCTTTATTATCTGCCCTAGAAATTCCACATCTCTAAATGAGCTAAAAACATCCACAAATTTAGCAGATTAATTAATCCTACTACCGAAATGGATAATGAAAGTTAATGAGTGGCTCTAGTTACTCACTTCACATTAAAAAAAACATGGGTGTTCGTACATGTTATGTATAAACATTAGTTTAAGACAAATCTCAAATATTAAATACAAAATTTGAGTTTTACCTGTTTTAGACTTCTGTCTAATTTTTCTTCCTTTTCTTGGCAGTGATTTTTGGCGTTGGTGTAACTGCAACCCCTTTGCAGATTTCAGTTGAATGAGAGAGGACAGAAATTTGCTAGTACATCTTACATCACAGTGTGGTAAAGTAGCCTGGAAAATTTGCAACGTGATTTGATAAAGCTCTAATCCTTAGCAACTAAAAACTACCTGCCCCAAAATCAATCTGCAAAGCACTATTAACTAATTAGGTTCTAATCCTTGAGCGTTTTAGGCATGTAATTTGTTTTATATGATGTAAGTAATACTATTGATTTCAGTGGGAAAATTCACAGGGTTAAATCCTGGCCCCGTTGAAGTCAATGGCAAAATCCTCATTTTGTTCAGTGAGGCCAGGGTTTCACCCACTGTGCATAAACACATGTATAAATCTTTGCAGGATAAGTGCCTGAATCCTCACAATGCTCCTGTGAGGTACTGCAGGCAAGGAAGTATCATTATACCCATTTTCAGATTGGTAAACAGACACAGAGGGAGAAATCCTGGCTCCATTGAAGTCAGTGACAAAACTCCTATATCTCAAAGGAGTCAGGATTTCACCCAGAAGAGGGTATTATAAGTGATTTGCTCAACATCATAGAGGGAGTCAGGGTGAGAGCTGCTCCTGGATTCCAGGCCTGTGCCTCTGCCAGTTAGATTGTGGCAATATCAAAGTAAATCCTGAGGTCCAAACAGATTTAAGGGCCTTCTCCTACTAATGTTAATGGCAACATTCCTATTGGCTTCCATGATGCAGGATCAGGACCTAATTGCACAGGAATTTGTTGTATAATCATGCTGCAGTATACAGGAGAAAAGATATGAACAATCCATTTGTTATTTCACATAACTTTAAACTAAACCAAAAAAAAAAAGAGACAATATTTTTATTCCTATTTCCAGCAAATTTTTGAAATGTGGTTGCCAGCTGATAGAAGTTATTAAAATGTTTACAGTCACTTTATAACGAAAAGCAGACAGTTAGCTGAACAGTGTCTTACCCAAAAACATGTATTCACATCTCTAGCTGATAATCTAAGAGAAAAGATACCAGCCAAATATTTGACCTAATGTTATTTTCTTCCCATTTTAATCCCCCCAACTGGCTGCTGCTCGAGTTTATGTCAGTGGAGGGCGGAAAAGACTGAGCCAGAGAGAGTGAGAAACCTCTTTCTGCCTTTTGAGGAAGCTGAAAGAAGGATCTTCAGTACCTTGCATAGGGCTAGAGAAGAAAGAGGGAGAAAAAATAAATGGTGATAGTTTTTGAAGATAAATCCCAGTGAAGACTCAGTGTCTTTGGAAATAGAGTGCATAGCTTAAAGAGTTGAAAGGAATTTCTTTATCAGTGCAGAAAGCTGAGACCAATACACATAAGTGTTCAATTAAATTTTAAAAAGGTGTGAGCATCCAGAGGATTTGTATATGCGTGCTTTGTTTTTAAATCAAAGAAGACTGGATGTGTGTTTTGCAGGTACAGAAGGCACTGCATATAGAGATTCATATATGTATTCTGCATCATTCACATGACAACTTGGTAGCAACCTGTTTCAGAAGAAAATTACTGAGCATTTTACCTCCTATTTCTGTGAGCTACCAAAATGCTGCTATCTGATGTTGCTTTTCCCGTGAGGGGTAAAACTACATTTTTCATTTAGCATTTCAGTTAATGGAGCTTAGAGAGCATCACAAAAAATATTTTTGGTACAGTGAGATTTTGATGTTTTATCAAACGATAATTCACAGAGGGGTGCAAAACTAATTAAACCTATTTTTAAAAGAAGTTTTGTTTTTCATAAATATTTAATTAACATTTCAAGTGAAACTCATGAGAGTTCCTTTACAAATCTAAATGTGTCTTTTCTACCTGTTTATTTGGATAAGTAGTCAGAAAGAGCATCCTGATTGGCTAACAAAGGTCTAAAAGGGACAGTCAAGTAAAAAAAAAAATGTTTCACATTCACACTATCAAGGTCATTTTACTATACATGTGATTTTCCCCTAAGAAACCTTTTTTGATTTACTGTATCTAGAAAGTAATGCAGTGAAGCATTGTACATATCCCCTTCCACAGTGTTTGTTTTAATGGAATGTTCTCTTTTAGTTTTCTACTATAGTTTCCTTTAAAAAGTGTGTTTCATATCAGAAAAGTGACTGTTAAAATGGCACTATCTTAATCAATATATTCTTGTGTGTATTCCAAGTCCTATATGAATTCTTTACTGACTCAAGTAAGTAGTTATTACTTTTTACTTCTTTAAGTTTCTCAGTCGATACAGCCATATGAGAGTGAGCTGGATTTTGTGTATTTTCAACAGAGTTGTCATCAAAAGTTCCCATTGCAGAAGTTTTTGAGACTTGGACAGAAATCTGACATAACTTTTGGATAATGGCTAGAGTTTGCAGGGCTGGCCATTCAAATGACCATCTTTTTATATGGAATACAGATTCCAACTTCTATGAACAAATGTAGTACTTGCATGTTCAATAAATATGTACATGCATCTTTCAGGTGCAACACAGGTATCTACATTTCAATATTTGGCTCAGAGTGCCTGCAGCTTTGTCTTGCCTCCCCACTGGCAGAATGTATCCCATAATATTTAATAGCTAGTATTCCTAAAAAGAGGCCATATTTCTTCACATGATTCTAGGGTTCAACTTAGAGGATATCTTCTCCACACTTAAACACTTGAGGCCAGAGTCATAATGGATCTAATTGTGGGAAAGGGTCACAGGATGCAGGGTGTAAAGGGGATGGAATCTGGTCTTTGATAATTAGATGTCTTTGTCCCCATGGTAACCATGCATTATGCAAAGGGATTGCTGGAAGAGTTGACTGAGGGAGGAATGAGAAGGAAAGCAAATTCATATTTACATATATGTACAATTCAATCTGGAGAAAAGACAGAAGGGAAGATGATCTTCTCCTTTGTTATAATGTTTACCTTTTGAAAGCCTTGCCATGCATTGCTGCCAGTTACCAGCAGTGACTAAAATCTGCCAAGCAGAATTGCTCCACTTCTCCTCTTATCTTTGTAACTGTTTACTATTACTCAACATGAACCATTTTGGTTCTGCCCCCTCAATCCACTCAAGGCAGAATCCAGAACAAAGCCCAGTTAATAACTCTGAAACTGACTAGCAGTTTTAAGAATTCGGCTCACTGGCTGCTGAATGAAAGAAAGGTTTTTTTTTATTTTTTTTTTTAAACAAACATAGCATATTACAGTCCTACTTATCCTGTCTGGAGAAGCCTAATGTACCTTGAAATAAGTTTTGTTATGATGAAGTAGTGAATTGAAGTTGGAATGCTTCTACAGGCCAGGGAAGTTTATAGAGGTGAGTACATCATGAAGGATGAAATTTAAAACAATGGCATAAATCTCAAGGGATTATAAATATTACTTCTATTGAGATCTAAAGGGTTTTATTTTAATTTGTTTGTGATGCTTTTTTTAAAAGTTATTATTATAAATTCTCTCTCTCCACTCATACCAACCAACGATGACTCCTCCAGTTTCCATAGTGACATTTCCTGCTAAGGACACATCTATTCAGCTTCTGGCTTCCTAGCACAGATTACAGGTTTGATTCTGAATCATAAATTAATTTCCCAGTGCTTATTATTTAAATAGATTGCTCTTCTTTCTCAGAGCCAGGATACTGATCTTCCCATAATCCACAGAGAGGGAGAGCCAGGAGCCAAAATAACATTCCAAAAATGGAAAATAATACTTCCTAAAAGCAATGCTCCCAAATTTTCAGTCCCAGGGTCTAACAGAGAAATGCTAAGTGGACACATTAAGCAAGTTACTGTTAAGTCACCTTGATAGCAGCAAAGGGGCCTTAATATCTCTGCTTTCCCTGCAGTGATTCTTTGGGGCTTTAAGTTAGTGATCTTAGGAGGACACTGTGTTTATGGATGTAAAGGCTTGGCCAATAGTTTTAAATGGCTATGGTCGTGTTTGATAGGCCCAAAATTTCAATTTGAGTATGCTCTTTTATCACTACTTACTTTTAGACATGTGAATTGGTGTAAAATTCACTAATGCATGGTTGTACAAGTTAAGTCTGACTTAAGTCCTATTTTGAGTGCTATATAGATTTTATACTGACCCTATGCAGAGAGGCAAATTTTTCCCCAAATGTATTGACGAGACAAAAATCCAAAGAAAATCTATTAATTAAATGGTAAGTTAAAATGCTGGTATCATTACAAATATAACTTTGATTTTTGCTTTCTATGGCTGTCTTAGACTCCAATTTGCATATCCCATCACCGTCTATATAGACAACAAAATGCCCTGAACTATAAGCCCAAAAGAAGCATAAATGTGTTTAAAATGAATTTTCTGAATATTCAATATCCTATAATAGTGAAATGGTTTCAAGTAAGTTCCTAACCAATGTTTACTTAACACATCTGGCTTGCTAATTAAAAGGCAAAAACAATCTCTTCTTCAGCAATTAATTTTAATATTATACACAATATGGCATCCCTTTTTTAACTCACAAGCAACAGAGGAATGACTCATCAAGGCTGTAGCTCTTAAGAGCTACCCACTCTGTGCATGGATTAATCTTTCAGTTCTTCACTTTACCCTGCTTCCCTCAGAGTCCCGTTTTCTCACATATTAGCATGTGCTAGCTAGCACTCTAAAATGTTTGTTGCAGCTTATTCCAGTACCACAAACAATGTTTGGACTGGAGCACACACTAATAAGTTGTGATAGGCAAATCTCAAATGTTTCAGAAGTAAGGTTCAAATAAGCATCCTAAATTTGGGGATCCTTATCCAGACTTCTTGGGTTGAATACTCTGCTGGTATAGGTGCTGGAAAAATAGGTGCTGGGCATGTGGCTGCACCCTCCTGGTTTGAAGTGGTTTCCATCATGTACAGGGTTTACAGTTTGGTTCAATGACTCTCAGCACCCCCACTATACAAATTGTTCCAGCATCCCTGTCTGCCTGTGTATCTCAGTATAGTTTCAAACTACATTGATTTACACCAGATGAAGATCTTGTCCCTCTTGGGTCTTCAAAACTAGAAATGTTGCAAGAACAGAGTCTTATTCAGTTTCTAGCACTTTCCATTGGGCTGTAAGTATCACAAACAATGGCCTTTTTTCATGATTATTTGCATTTTGTATCAGTGGTAATAAAGAAGTGCTGAGGCTCACAACAATGGACATCTTTTTTAAAGTTAAATGAACTTCTTCGGACCATAAAAATTTGGACAAAATTAGGGGCCATCCGCATTTCACTTGTAGTAGTTTGTTTATCTGGATTCCTTGCCTGAAGCTTATCCAAACCCATTTGATCTGGAAATTTTATTGGAAGTCTCAAGATATCAAAATTTCTGGAGTGAAATCCAGTACTTACCCTTCCTGCCCTGAGTGGAGCCAGCAAAGGAAGCCCTTTCAGTTTTTTGTTAAAGCCAAGTTTTTGTTTTGTTTTGTTTTTTCCATTTTAAGTCTGGGATTTTTGTAAAAGGCCCAGATTGGATCTTATTTTATTCAGATGACTCATCTCAAATCCCTGTATCTGAACACCCTTGAACTTGTTGAAGATCAATCAGATCTAAACTTCATAACCCTATCCCTATAAGCTAAAATCCCAAATCCAAATATACCCTACATAGAGGGGAGGTAGATCCATTTACTTACCAATTCCAGAATTTCTACAGAATTTCTCTATCACACTTAAAGTATTTGAGCTGACCATGAATTCATATCCCTGCAAAAGACTACAGTTGGATTTTCTATAGGAACCTTCTAAATAGTAAAAGTGGAAATTATAATAGGATTCACTTTCTTTTCTTCTTAGGAATCCAGTATCAGTTTTTTCCCCATAAGACAGTCACAGTCGCACACACAATTCGCAGTTTCAAGTTTCTTTTTACTGAATAACATTCCAAAGATAAACCATTGCAGCACAGCAGTTACAATGCACCCCAGCTAGACTAACATCATTAAATAGAGATTTGTTATTTTCCTTTAAAATGAATATAGCACTGGGCCTAAACCTTAAAATCTATATATTTAAACCTCACAAAATAAGTACAGGGATTGGGATTTCTGACAGTTGGAGATCTTCTGCTTTCATGTAGGTTCACCCTGGGCATTATATTGATAGCTAGATAAAAATTTAATTGTACCACATAACCAATTGTTTCAGTATCCACAGTTTGAGTGCACACACAATCTCAAATAAGAAAAAAACGACAATTAGTGTAGCTGTTAAGCTCAGATGGTGTCTTTGGTTCAATGAATACAACTCGCAAAGACATTTGGCCTCTGGTCTATGATTCCTCCTTTATGGCATTTTCCCAGTCTCAATCCACTGACTTCTGTAAAATTACAGGAAATTGTACCAAGATCCAACCCGCAGAAGTAGTGACGGTTACCCCTGGGAGCTCTATCTTCTCCCTGCAGAGCTAGGGCTGGATCGGACTGGTGCTCAAAAAGGCTAACCATTTTGTATCCCTGATAGAACTTATTACTGATTGGACAGGAGCTTCCAGCTTCCAACTAAGGATGTATGAGTGTGCATGCAAGAATGTCTACCCTTAATGAAGCCTTCCACATCAGCTTCCTGAACTCCCTCTAGTTCAATGGTCCCCAAACTGTGGGGCGTGCCCCTAGCCTGGGCCAACCCCCACGGGGCGTGGGGGAGGGACCGCCACCCAAACCTGTTCTGCCCCCAGCTCTGCTCCAGCTCCAGCCCTGCCCCCAGACCAGACCCAAGCTTTGGCTCCTTGCCCCGAGCACAGCCCGGCCCCAGTCTCAGCCCCTGACTGCAGCCCGGCTATTACCCCAGTTGCAGCTGTGGATCCACCTCCTGGATTCCAGCCCCACTGACTCCTGGTCATGGCTCGGCTTCTGGCCCCGGCTGTAGCCCCGCAGCCTCAGCTCCGGACCCGGCCTCAGCCCCGAGCCCTGCTCTTGGGGGCGGGGCAGGCCTCATACCGATTATATTACAGGGAAGTGGGGTACAACATAAAAAGTTTGGGGACCACTGATTTAGTTGCTGAAATAGCAACTGCTCATTTTCAGTCACTCAAGCCTCTATACTACCACCTTGTCTGGGAATATTTCCAAATCAACTCAGAGGAAGTAGAAACAGTAGCTGTAATTACAGCAATAAAGGTTTTGGCTGAACATGAACAAATAAGAAAAACAAAGAACAAAGGGGGTTACACAAACACATCTTAACTTAGGAAGTTCTGTTCTATGGCTCACATTTTGTAATCTTCACAGGGGGGTAGCAAAGGTAGCTTTATTCCACCTTTGCACCCTCTGGATTCTGGGCTAGCTGTGGGGTCCAAAACAGTACGGCAGTATCATTGGTGCTGTCTGTGGCCAGCAGCACAAACCAGAATAGCTATAGTGGCATGTGTTACAGCCCCAGCCCCTCTTGCTCACAACTCTATCTGCCTGCCAAGGAGAGCTGAATCTTTCCCTATGTTTTGTCTGAATGTTGTGGCCTAAGTCCATTGCTAGTTCCTACAAACAAGAGGTTTTTACTGAGGAGCCTGTATGGATCATTTTGTCTAATCAAGTCCCTTTCCCTTGAGACTGAAGAGAAAGAGCCAAAATCAGACCATGGGTGGGTGTAATTCCATTGAAGTCAGTGGAAAAACACCCAATTGCAGAAGGTTTGAGTTTGGCTGCAAGTGTCTTATATCAAGAAGCATGGTGGTTCTCCACAAGTATAGCTTTGTTGTCCAAATTTTATCTTTCTTAATCACTATGACTTAAGTTTTTCTTCCAATTTTTTTTTTCAGATTTTTTCCCCTAGAGTTCATAAAAGCTCTTTTATTTATTTATTTTTTTCTGGATGGGGGGTAAGCAGCATAGAGAAGGAGCATATTTGTATTGATTTCTTTAAATGAACATTATCACATTCAAACTGATAAGGTCTGGCAGCCAGACATGATGTGCTGAGCTTTGGTTCCTGACTTCTACTAATTTAACAGCATGCTTGAAATGAAGTGCACTTTTAAATTAGCATGATGTCAGGCAGATTCTAAAATAACTCCTGTTAGTTTCAGACTGCCTAAACTGGCCAACAGGTGTTGCTAGTGTTCCTTGATTTCTCCATATTAAGTGTTACTGTTTTCTTTAGACCAAGGGCTAAACAATATTAGAAGCTGTAAAGTTAGGGTAGCCAAATATAAAGGAGACATTTTGGGGCAGATTACCTGTGCAATAGTGGAATTGCAATGGTTCCAATAAAGTCAAGATTTGTTGTAGGCCTAGAGAGGGAGTAGGAAGGATTCGTCAAGGCAGACTTTATCCTTTCTACCTGATTACATAAGGGTGAACTGGTTTGAATATAACAAGAACAAAGCCAAACTTTCAGAACTCAAACCAAACTGTTTGCTTTATGAAAGTTAAAAAGAGTTTGCATAATTTGAATGCTTATTTTTATGAGTCCCTGTACTTAAGGATTAGAATATAAGGCACTGATTCAACAAAGCATTTAAACATTTGCTGAACGTTAAGGTGCGTAATTCAATTGAAGTCAATAGGACTACTCAACTGCTTCAGGTTAAGCATGCGGCCAAATGCTTTGCTGAACTGAGGCCTAAATATGTAAATATTATTCCTGCACATAAATGTTTGCAGGATCAGGGCCTTCCTCTTTATTCTCCATATTGACCTTCATCAATGAAAAGTAGATTCACTGGGTTATAGTTCCACACTCCTTTTTCATCTCTTAGCTTCTTTTGCCTTTTAAATAAAGAATGAGGGTATACTTGGAATTAGCAAGGAGACCACATCATTTCTGGCTGATTCTTGGCTGTTTTCTAGCCAATTTAATGATGGGTATCTGAGTGAAATATCTGTAGTATCTTGCTGATGAACAGGAAATATGTACAGAATAAGGTAACAAAATGTCTTCCACTTTATGTAGCAGCAGCCTGCAACTTCTCTACCCTGTGCTTGTTTGTTTCTGCCCCAGCAGGAAGTATGTCATAGGAAATCCCAGAGCAGCATGAAGAATGTACAGGAAGTGTGGCATCTCCACATTTTCTGGAGGATTTAACACAGGGATCGGCAACCTTTGGCACGCGGCCCATCAGGGAAATCCGCTGGCGGGCCGTGACGGTTTGTTTACCTGCAGCATCCGCAGGTTCGGCTGATCGCAGCTCCCACTGGCCGCGGTTCACTGTTCCAGGCCAATGGGGGCTGCGGAAAGCGGCGCAGGCCAAGGGATGTCCCTTGATTTAGCACAATATCCATCAGTCCTGTGGATCTGAGTCACAGAAACACAATTGAAAGATAAGGAGCCTGATTCTGATCTCACATCCATTTTACATGAAGGTTACTCCTGATTTTCTTCAGTGTTAAATGAGATCAGAATCAAGCCCAAAGAATTTTACCTCTTTTCTGATAAGTAAGCTACTAAGTGGGAGGCCCTGACTGCAAGGCAGATGGTGAAGCATGAATGAATTAACATCAAAACATTTTTCTTTCTTCATTTCTAACTGAAATTGCTTTCAGCTTGCAGAATATTTAATGCATCCTCCGGTGATCACTTTTTTAGTCTCCCATTTCCCCCATGCTCTCTCAATCAGCTCAGCTGTGATGATCATGCACCATGTAGATGTATGAACCATATTTTAAGATGTGGAGACATTATAATTGATTTTTTCCCCCTTTAGTTGCTGTGAGGAGTGACCAGATTCTTTGTCACTTTCAAGTCAAGTAACACACTGTTTCTCCTACTTCCCCACCCCCCCCATTTAAACATACCTAAGTGAGGCATGTGTTGTGGGGATGTATGAGTCCCTCATGCTGAGCCAACAGGCTAGCTTTTTATTGGCTCTTATGAACATTTTTCAGGGTTTTTGAAATGGTAACCAAAAAAGGCTAAACAAATTTAAAGGGGTTGTTGAGTCCATCTACATCCTATTATCTGTCCCATAGATAACTGTCTGCTTTATTAATGGCCATCTTATAAATATGCCCAGAAGATGTTGAATTTGAAAGGGATTTCTGTTTTTTGAGCAATAGTCTAGTTAAATTACTAAATTAATATATTCAGTTAATGAAAATAGTAAAACATTTTTTTCCATTAAAAAGTTTCACTGTGGACTGAAGCGGATGTATAATTTTCATTTAACACAGTATGAAAATGAGATCTGCTCACTATCATATTCTACCAAAGACAGATTTATTATGCTTGAAATTGACAATCAAATCACAAGCCTATCACTGATGCTGTTGCACCTAGTAGGGGAATGTCCTCATGCCCTGAAATATAGATTCCCCCTTTTTAATTATAATAGTGGCTAGATAGTGAGTATTCCATGTCCCACATTCCATATTGGCCAGTAGCTACTTCAACTAGTCTGACTGCAGATAATAAGAGCTATTAGAAAGCTTGTGAACACAATGACAGAAAGCAGTGTCACAGCAACACAACATATTACCAAGTAGGATTTCCCATTCCTTATTTTTTATCATCTTTATCATCATAATATTGTCTTCTTTTTCATTTCACACTCTGTAAACTAGGTGTCCCTCTTCAAGCATTTTAGATGTCATTTTAAAACATCTGCTTCTGTTAGTAAATGATCAGTAATTCATAGATATTCAGCACAACAGTAGAAATGGACATAGTATAACAATTGACCAAAACATGATTTCTAAAATAGGGATACATTGCAGTTTCCAAGGAAATCTGGATGTTTTTCAGGGCTAAATTCATATTCTCCAGCCTGACTCTTTTGCACTGTCAGTCATTCAAACACATAGGGTCAAATTCAGACCTGCTGAAAGTCAAAGCAACCCTACTGAAGTCCACAGAATGACACCTGCTTACATCAGAATGGAATATGGACCTCAGAAAGAAATACAGTCAGATAGTGTGAGCAATGTAACTAACTCTTATTTCTCCCAGTGTGAATCTCCCATTTGTTTTCCAGGAGAATGCTGTATGTGAGGTATCTGATGTTTGAGATCTTGAATCTTTCCATTTAATCTGGGGCTGTTTTAAACAAAAGTAATGGAATGAAGCCACTTGAGTGAAATTGACTGTGTCTAATACAGTACAGCTTTACCATAAAAGTGTTATTTCTGCTTATTTAATAGGTTCAGTTAGTCACAATTCCTCACTTCGAGTATGGTTTTTTATTGCTTTCTGACGGGTTTTTTTTCGGGGGGTGGGGGAGAGGAAGTATTTAACCCTTTGCACACATCTATAGTTCTTCCACTTAGGTCAATATTTTTGAAGGTTGGTGTCTGCAGTTAGGTGCTGCAGACTATTTTTAGGTATCTTTAAAAAAGTAGCTTTATTTTCAGAAGTGTTGCACTCCCACTGAAGTCAGTTTTGGCCTAAATGCCTATACATTTCACATTACAAAATTATATTCAAATACCAAGTTTCTGTAGATAATGGATTCATAATGCTATTAATTGTCCACTTCTCTAACCTCAGAGTTGCTCTTCACAGCTTCAGTTGTAACATCCCTTTCTACCAGCTGAAACAAAACATTAGTGGCATAGCTGAGAGTAGGAGGAGGAAAAGAACATCCTTTGCTGCAGCTTCCCTCCGTGGAAATATGGATATTCTGGCTAGGACCCCAGCAGTGTAGAAGTGCTCTCCTAGCTTCAGTCCAGCTTTCTCTGCAGGAGACACAACCAGCCAGGGAGCGGCCGGGGATAGCAAGAGCAATAACAAACTCTCATCCCTCTCTGCATGAACAAGGATCAGCTGAGGCTGGACTGGAAAGCAATGAGTTGGCTCCAGCTGCCTTTCTGGAACATATGGGTGCTTCAACCTTTCATGCATGAGCACACTGTTCCCACTACTATGCACTCTCTGCTGTTTTTTAGGCATGTCTTCTAGACAACAGAATGGAAAACCTGATCAGAATACACACACGTACATACATGCATATATATATATAATTGCAGGGAGGCTCAGGGGCAGGTCAACTTTAAAAGAAGAAAGTGAGTAAATTTAGATTAAATTGACCACTTACAAGTTGGCTGTGTCCCTGTAACTGTGCTACTCAGTTAGAAACAGTTTCAAGATCAGAGACTTGTTCAGTGCTTGAGATGTGTCTCTCAGAAAGCCACATTAGCCAATTAAAGAATGACATTCTCCAAGAAGCATAACTTTCCAAACACACTGAGAATATCTGTCCACATTACCTGCATTTAATTCTGCAACTGGTAATCGGTTGTGAAGCCTTTTATTTTTGAATAGTGTCTTTCATGGAAATGGTATTGTAATTGTATATTAAACATTACTTGAATAGAAACATGGCTTTGAAGTTTAATAACTAGGTATCAAACATGCATCCATCATGTAGTCATTAGAGCTCCAAAGGAAATTTGAGTTTCCACTTTTTTATTATTCTTAAAGAATATGTACAGACCTTAAATAATGGTATAAATGATATGAGTGATGTAAGATAAGGACAAATGATGTAGCATTAGAACTATCAAAGTGAGTGTCTAATACCAGGTGATGCCCCAATCCAAAGGATAATCTGATTACTTGACAAGAACAAAGCATTCAGAAGAGAATTTTAGTACAGCAGTAAAACGATAATGTTGAGGGCGTAGAATTCAACAAATACCCCCAAATGTTTAAGACTGTTTGCACCAATAAACAATTAAATTAGCTTTAATTGTGTTTGTGCCCCTTTTGTGTTCACTTGCCACAAAGATTCTGCTGCATGAGTCCACTGGAAGGATTGTTGGCAGGAACTGTGAAAATTTAGCAAAGATTCATATAAAGAAAACTCTGAACTTGTGAAATGTGAGTATTCACAGAGAAGCCTGATTCCGAGTTCTCCATATCAAGTCAGGGAAGGGAAACAAAACTAGGAATGGCCATGGTACAGCAGCACTCCAGCCACATGCACTTCCCCAGCTGCACCTTAGGTTCGCATGCCGCCTTTGCTGGGTGTTGTGAGTGGTTTGAATAGAGACATTTGGCAACTCCATATTATCTAGTGGACCCCTTATGCTAGGGATATTTCTCCAGGGGGCCAAATCTGATGAGTTAAAGCCACTGTGCTCTGCTGAAATGGCTCAAGAGAAAGAAAAGGCCACAAATCAGGCCCCTGACCCTTATCCATCACCAGGAGGAGATCTACTAAAGCAACAAGTGGAGTTTCTGCTGAATCCAGGCCTGTAATCAAAATGGTAAGAGCCAATGGCTCTTTAAGGCAGACAGATACTCTGGGGAACTAGTTTCACCACAATCTTTCCAATACTCTTAAACCAACACAGAAGATTACACAGTGGCCGATTGTTAGCCAAACTGTGGCAATTTAAAAAAACGATGGCCTCACAACAGCTTCCTGTACAGAAGCTGGCAACCTACCCTCTCTGGGGGCAGCACTTTCACTCTCCACCAAAAATTGATCAATTTCTTCTCTGCTACGGCCTTCACCATCCGGGAAGAACATGGGTTCATGTCAAAGATACCTACGGTCCAACATAGACACTTGCAACGTACACTAAATACATAAATACAAATGTAATTAGAAAAGTATCTGGCCCTTTTTATATCCAGTAGCACCATTGGACTTGAGTGTTTAGGGCTTGATCCTGCAAGGGACTGAACACTTTGGTCCTGAACCAGCACAGAGCTGGGGCCAGGAGCAGGGCCCTGTCTCCAGAAGGGGAGGGGACACAGACAGGGATAAGGGGGTCGAGGCTGCGGGTAGGTGCCGGGCCAGTGGTGGACCCCACGTGTGGGGCCAGCAGCCGGGACCCTGTGTGTGGGGCCGGCAGCTGGGACCCCTGGGCATGGGGCTGGCAGCCATGATGCGGCACCCTGCGTGCGTGGCCTGGAGTGGGGCCGGCAGCCAGGACCGCGCATAAAACCTGGGTGCTGCAGTACCCCCCGCACCCTTACTTCCCGCGCCTATAGTGCTTAAAGTTGAGGCCATGTTTAAATGCTTTGTTGAATCAGAGCCAGAGCCCTCAACATCTCACAGTATCAAGCTCTTATTTTATTTTACAAACCCTGACTGATCACAGTAAAATCAGAAATTAAGTAAATAAATCCTTGCCCTTGTTGCTTTAAGAAATTTCATACAATAATGTTTGGCTGCACCATGGTCTTCCCCCTTCTGTGTTTCTGATGTAAAGGATTTGGGATGTATATTTCTGAATGCTTAAGCATCTGGAACCTGATACAGTATCTTTGTTAAGCCATGTGAGTCAATAAACAGGAATATTGGCACCGTTTGTGTGCATGCCATTTTTCCCACCATACCCCTATTATTTTTCCCTATGGGTCACTACACTAATATACAGCAGAGCGTAGTGATGCTTGAAATGACTTTATGGGAATTAAGCCTTTTAAAAATCAATATTTATTCCAAAGAGGCTAGTCTAAGGAGTGGGATGTATCTTTGCATCAATCTTTGTTCTTGACAGTCCAACCAGCTTTAACACAATCAGAATCTCCCAACTTCTATAGAAAAGATACTCCAGCACTTTTGAGTGTTCCTTCATGACTGGCATCGAGGAACATTGAAAGAGAATTTAATCTTCAGTAGGATTATCAGAGTCACATACTATACTTGAAGAAATTGAAATATTTTGTGTCTTAATCTTGCTATTTCCTGTTTGGAGTGGGGATGAAAAGTGGCAAAGGAACTGGAACTGGATTTTTAAAAATAGTAATCTGATAGAATTGTGTGCACTGATATTCATCTAATTTAATGCAGCACGGCTGCAAGCTCCAATCTCATCTGTATCTCACATGAAAAACAGATTTAAATCCTTCTTTTTCAGAACAGTCATTGACTCTTGCTTGTTAGAATATAGATATTCAGGCCTGCCTGTAAAGGTTTAAGAACCTAGGTGTATTTTTATCACTTAGCTAGTTATAGAGGTATAAAACAAAGAATCAAAATTACAAGTCTGCCTGTGTATGGGCCTTCTCCCACTAGGATAATCTGAGGTCTTGTTCTTAGGCTAAGGCCTTTGGCTAAGCAGCAGGGACAGCCATAAACTGGGAAGCGTATGGTCACATCCTCACATTCCAAACCAGTCACATGGAAATAAGGTGGTGTTGGGCTGTTAGGAATACAATCCTGTCCCAATAGTCCTATCACCACCAGATAAAGAAACAGATCTTAAGATGGTTAAAGAAAACTTACTTTGATAGCATCCTGTCTGGCAAGGAATCACTCGTCAATGGTTGTGAAACCCTCATTTCTGTATTTTTTTATCTTTATGGCCCCACTTTTCTATTGTTAATCTCTCTGGTTCTCTAGTTGTTTCTCTCTGCTGTATAATTAATTTTGCTAAGCTAAGTTTAGAACCTGCGGGGCCCGATTCTGCAGTCCGGGTCTTTGGCAGTGGGGGGTCCGCTCCGCGTCTTCCGCAGCACTGAAGGTCCCCCCGCCACCGAAATGTTGCCAAAGACCCCAGAGTGTCGTCCCCCCTGACTACAAACATTTGCTGATGCAAGTTATGTCGGCATAAAGCCTCTGCGGTCAGTATATCACTTATGGGTGTGCATACTTGGCTCCTAGTGTCAGCACTGTGCATGCTCACAAGGTATGCTTTTATCAATGCATAGTGTGATGCACCATGAGTAGGTATTCCAGTGTGCAACCCACCACCATCCAAATGCTGTCTTTTGGGAAGTTTTGGCAATACATGGTGGGGCAGAAACAAGTTGCACAGGAGTGATGGGGAGCAAGAAGGGAATAAATTTCCCAGAATTCAACAGTCTGCATTCAACAGTTCGCTGGTCCTGCGGCGTTGGCGTACCCGCCACCGAATTGCCACCGAATCCGTGTTACCAGCAGACCTCCTGCAGCCACGCTGCCGAAAGCCGCCTGACTGCCGTGCTTGGGGTGGCAAAATACATAGAGCTGCCCCTGACCAGAGGATTGTACATCCCGTCCTTGCAACGCTTATGACAATAGTGCAGAGCCACACAGGCTCCAGGCTTCTGTCAGAGATGGTGGACAGTGAAGAGGGCTGTGCAGATTTGTAGGATTTTTAAAAAAGGCTTGAAAATTATGGGATAATTATGACATTATGTGATGGAGACTGTTGAATGCTGGGAAATTGATTCCCCTCTTGCTGCCGAAAGCTCCCTGACTGCCGCCCTCACAGCGACCGGCAGGCCGTCCCCGGCGGCTTGCCGCCCCAGGCACGCACTTGGTGCGCTGGTGCCTGGAGCCGCCCCAACCACTGGTATTTGCAGAGCCACATGAAGAACCGAATCAGCGGGGAACATGATGATTTCTTGGAGGCAGGGCCAGCTCCAGGCACCAGCCCAGCAAGCAGGTGCTTGAGGCGGCCAATGGAGAGGGGCAGCATGTCCGGCTCTTCATGGCAGGTCCCTCACTCCCTCTGGGAGCGAAGGACCAGCCGCCGAATTGCCGCCGAAGACTGAAGCGGCGGCGGTAGAGCAGATCGCGATCGCGGCTTTTTTTTTTTTTTTTTTTTTTTTTTCCTTTTTTTTTTTTGCTGCTTGGGGCAGCAAAAATCCTGGAGCGGCCCTGCTTGGAGGACAGAAATAGTATGAGACATAGTGAGAACCAGTTCAAGGTTGTTGAAAATATAACCCCAAACCTTTGAAAACTTTAAAGCTATAAATAAAAAAACACGTTCTGTTATCATCTGAACTATAACTAATGTACATCACACATTTAAATTATAACCATGGGAAGGTGTTAGGGCTGAGGTGCATTAATATATTTTACTTTTACTTTTCTATTTTACCTATGTCTAGGATAACTGGCAAAGAGAGGCAACTTCAAGTGACTTTTTATACATTAAAATAATCTGTTTTTATGAAAGTGCTGCTGTATTCTGTAAAGTGACTTCTAAAAATGGCACCTTCTTACTCAGCAGATTTTTCATCTATGTGTATTCAGAGCCAGAACTGCTTAAACAAACAAACAAACAAACCCTACCTTTTTGCAATTTTCACTCCTGTCATCTCTACAGAATCAGCAGCATGACTTATTTATTATTTTTACTTGGTATTACCAAAAGTATCAAATATGAGGCTATGGTGGCAACACAGCTTTGAAGTATAATAAAATATTAAAAATCAAACTTGGGTAGTGTACAAGTAAGATCTTTGGGACAGACCATCCTTTAATGTATGGCCACAATCCTACAAACTGCTCCACATGGGCAGATCTCTATGCTTGTGTAGATTCCCACTGAAGCCAATAAGATACTGTATGGAGGGGGGGGGGGGGGGGGGGGGCTGCTCTCATGGAGAATTGAAGTAAGTGAGATTACTCACAGTATATAGAATTACACTTTTTTTCAGGATTGGGGGCTATGTTTATACAATTTGTATAAAAGGAACCCAAATCCTAATTGGGGCTGCAGGTATAACAAATAAAATAAATAATGCTGGGAGATCCTGTGTCTGATTGTTGAGTTTACATGTTTTATCTAAGAGGACAAAAACGCAAAAATTTGTTTAGTAAAGTGTGTACAAACTGTGTAATATTTATTCTCCATATTGGGTGGTTTACTGGCTATTTTGAAACAAGTCACCACAACTGATGCTTATCTAGGCTCCAGGCCTTCAAAACACACATGCACTTAACTTTATGCACTGAGTAGCCCCATTAGTATCAATTAGAATACTCACATGTCTAAAGTTGAGCACATGGTAAGTATTTTGCAAAATCAATGCCCCCAGTTGGCATCTTCTTCCACCTGTCTAGATAATTAGAGAAGAATAATAGAAAATATACATTTTAACACATTTTATGATTGCTGAGATTTGGCCTTGTGTTAACTATACATTTATGTAATATATAAGGGCATCTGTAATAGAAATGTCCCTAAGAAATGCAATTATCATCATCTATATTTCCTAAAGGCTTGTGAGCTCTTGGTGCTCATTCCTCACCTAAAGTCATAATCCTGTCTGTGTATCCTGTTTCCGTTCCTGTGGAAATGATTGTGATATCCCAGAAGATTATAAGACTATGGTACTGAAGACACAGATCCTGTTTTCAGCCAAATTATCCAACTAAATTAAAGAATAAGGAGATAAGACAGAAAACAGAATGAGATGCATTCAGCAGAATTCATTTGGAATAGAACAGTGGTTCCCAAACTTGTTCCGCCGCCGAGAGTAATCAGGTAAGGTTGGCTATTATCAGCAGGAGAAAAAAAAAACTAACCACCTTACCTGATTACTCTCATTATAGTTAGTATGGCAACACCCATTTGTTCATGTCCTCTGTGTATATATATCTTCCTACTGTATTTTCCACTGCATGCATCCGATGAAGTGGGTATAACCCACAAAAGCTTATGCTCAAATAAATTTGTTAGTCTCTAAGGTGCCACAAGGACTCCTCGTTCTTTTTGCTGATACAGACTAACACGGCTACTACTCTGAAAAAAGATCAATGAATTTTCTTTTGAAAGATTCCTCACAAATATGGAAACAGACATGTCCCATTCATTAATTAAAATTTACATACTGCTAAGCATGGAATAATAATTTATCAGACCTACTTTTTGAACATCACTAATCAACAGAAAAGTTATCTAGTAGTTCGACCACACGATTGGGAATCAGGATACTTGTATTTGATTGCCAATTGCCACTGACTTATTGTGTGGCCTTTGGTAAAGCACTCAACTTCTACTTGCATCAGGTTCCCCCAAACATTTTGATCCTCTGGAAATAATACTGATCTATCTCACTAGGGTGCATGGGTTAAACTGATTAATAATTAGTGCAAAGTATTATTTTTATTCTATAAAATCTTTATTACAAATATGTTAAGATTGGATAGGTTAAACATTCAAAAGGCAGGAAATGACAATGCAAAGGTTTTTGCTTTCACAACCTCAACCCTCTCCCATTATATACATGCATTACAATGCAATATAATTACATGACCAATACATATAGTAGAATATTACACAAACTGATTTGCAAATATTTCCACAATACAAAAAGTATGGTTAGTTCAATGTTACTTGTGGAGGTAATATTATTTATTATTACTGTTGTGGTTCCTAGAGCCCCCAATGAGGATCTACTCATTCACCTAAGGACTTACATAGCTCTTATTATTATAGAACAGAGTACATTGTGCTAGGACTGTACAAATACATGAGACAATCCTTGTCCCAAAAGAACTCACACTCTAAAGTCCTAATCCTAAAATCAGATCTCCTAGTGCAGACCCCTGTAAGCCTGGGAGGGCCCAGTTACCTCAGATACTTTTTTGATTTTACTAGGAACTCTGTTTCTCTACTAAATTACCTGTAATCAAGGCAATGTCAAGCCATTGTTGTTTGGCATGTTCAGCTTGTGCAATAGCAGCATCTTTCTCTGGAGCATGCTGGTTTAGCCTGTGCCACTTTTCTGTGTAGGGACAGACTCAGAGGTAAGAAGGGATAGATATGAAATGAACCCAGAGCTCTTAATGAGATGTGAATGCTACCGCTGCAGTCACTTATTGATGCTATTTCTGTGGAATTACTGCAGTAACTTGTACATGGTAAGTAAAATGAAAAATTCCCATCTACTCATCGCACACGGAGAGAGAGATTTAGAGAGTGCTGTCAGCAGACCTCCCATCAGCACGGAATCCAAATTTCTCAGGCTAATAAAAAAAGGAGGTATTGATTCTTTTAATATCTCTAAAATCATAGTTGCCTCTCTTTTCTCAAAGCAACAGTACTTTGCAGTTCCAACTGAGGAAGAGATGGTTACTTACTAAAACTGTGGTTCTTCGAGAGGTGATGCAGACAGATATTCCACCTAGGTATGTGCAGACCCAGCTCACTGGAGCAGGAAAATTTTGCCTAGCAGTACCCATAATGGAATGGCACTCGCGTCTTGTGGCCATAGCCTCTCCCCTGGATATATGAGGCAGTGCTGTCCTGACCCCCCCAAGTTCCTTCGTACTGAATGCACAGAGACTAGACTCCGATGCAGAGGGGATGGAGGGTGGCTCGTGGAATATGCGTCTCCATCACATCTCAAAGAACCACAATTGCAGTAAGTACAGTAACCGTTTCTTCTTCAAGTAGATGCGGCTGTGTATTCCACATAGGTAACTTACAAGCAATACCCAGGCCAGGAGGCAGGTCTTAGAGTCTACCTAAATGAGGATCGGAGGACCACCTTACCATCAAGGAGCAAATCCTCTATGGCCTATTGCACATTTAGGAGTAATGACCATATTCTGTAGCCAAGACGCCCTTTTCATGGTCACTGCTGAGGCCATGACTCTGTTCGAAGTATCGCAATGTCCAGTGTGAACTGTAACAAAGTCTTAGCCACCAAGCAGCCTTCAGTGATAAATGCATGAAATTCCTCCATTGAGGCTTTGGGCAGCTGGTCCAAATATTGAGACATGGTATAAGGTGAAGAGTCACTTCTGTGCTAGGCTCCAGCCAATCCGCAAGCCAGGAACTGTTCTGGTGACTCTCAGGGCAGGTATATAAGCCTCACAGGAGGAACAGCAGCTCAGTCTGCTCAACGTCACTCCAGGACTTGGAACTCTTTCCTGCCTGATAGTGGCAACAGACTCCCCAAGCCTTAGCCTGGTCCAGGCCTGCTCTTGCTTCCACCCTCTTATTAGTCTTGCTCCAGCCTTGCTCTCACTCCAACCTCACTCCAGTCCTGCTCTGGAAACCTGATTCTGGCTCTGACACCAGGCTCTGACCACTGGCCTGACTGCCATGGCTCTGACCACTCAGCCTGACCATCTGCATTATGTTTCTGACACAGCTGTCCAGCTCAGAAAGTCATATTTGGACAGCAATGCCTGCTGGTTAGTAATGCACATCTGCAAGGAAGAGGAGGTGTAAATCTTCCTACCCATGAGGTCCATCTGTTTAGAGCCCTTATTTTTGGGAGTGGACTTAAATCTGTCTTGCTGGGCTCTATTGTTAACAGTGGTTAAACCGGGAGTTTGGGGCCAGATGTAAGTAAAAACCCTCAGATCCCTGCACAGGAATGAAGTAGAGTGTCTCCATGCACTTTGCAGTAGGCAGTACCAAAGCTGGTGTGCTCCAGAGAAACCTTAGCAGGCTCTAGGAGCAAACTGTTAATAGGGAAGGCAACTCTCCCAGGGGTAGATGGTTGCAGGATACCCAACAAGGTATGGGTATTCTCCTGCAGGAACTCTGCTTGAATATCCATGGAAGCAGCCACCTACTTCAAAAGATTCTGGTACACTTTGAAATCCTCCAATACTGAAGAAGAGGAAGAGCTAGGCCCTGCAGAATTGTCCAGGGACAAAGATGAAATGGTTAACTATGCCAGAGCCAGATCATGCTTCAGGACCAATGGACCTGGAGGGGATGACTGTGGAGACTCCACAAGGGGAAGGTTCACTGGTGCCTGGGCCTGTGGCAGATTGACAGTCACCTTTACAGGCTGGCTCAGTGATCTTGCCTTAGAGCAAGATAAGGAGTGGGGCCTCTGTGACAGAGGAGCAGCCCACAGATTCCATGGAGACCACTGGTATGGATAGGACATTGGTGGCCAGTAGGCACCGGGCCATGGGGCCCTGGCTCAACCACGAGATGAGCACCAAGGCTGCTACCCATAGTACTCCATGAATGGCCCCCAATGTGGGTCAGCTGATGGAGAATGGAAGGAGGAAGATCCCGACCCAGACACAGAGGAGTCTTGGGTTTTAGGGGATAAAGGCGGAGCCAGCCCTAAGGGTGCGAACAACTGGTCTTACTCATCCATAGCCCAGAATGAAGGAGGAACTGGTGCCACTGGTGGAAATGGTACTGCTGGCACCAAGTATGCCTCCATTGTTTCTGTGCCAGAAGCAGTGCTGACTCTGAAGTCAGAAGCAGTACCAAATTTCAGAAAGAAATATCATGGACTTTTCCCTAGCAATCTAAACGTAGCTTCCAAGACCTCTCCCCTTTACCTCCCTAAATACCATTTGTACCAATATGTGCCATGACTGTGGGGTCTTCCTCGCTAAGCACTAGATAGCCTGTCCTGATGTCTTCTTCTGTACCTGGCAGGCAAGATGAAGAATAGTTCTCACTGTCACCACAAACCCAGCTAATGATATTTCTAATGCTCTAATCCCATAACACCACAGCCAGTTTGCATCTCACAAACATTTCCCAATCTCCTGGACTGAGCTCCAGGACCTCTTGTCCTCTTATATGAAGCCTATCTGTTGTGAAGTTGTCTTGCTCTACAACAGTGGTTTTCAACCTGTGGTCTGCAGACTCCAAGGGGTCCGAAGACTATGTCTGAGATTTCCAAAGGGGTCCACACCTCCATTTTAAAAATTTTAGGGGTCTGAAAATGAAAAAAAAGGCTGAAAATCATTGCTCTACACTATCCCTTCATGTTGCCTCGGTAAGGAATTCCATTGATATCTGTTGGTCCAATTCAGCAACTCTCCCCACTACACCAAACTCTGAGGACTAAGAGCTGCTTGCACTGGGCACATACATACATCACTTGGCCAAAGAAGTCATGCATTTCCCCCTTATCCTGATTACTTGATTGCTTGTCTTCTGCCTTCAGGGTTTTTACTTACTGACTCTGTCTAACTTGGAGGCAAAAGTCTGTATTTGTTTTATAGGTTTTACTTTGTCCACTGGCAAATAATTGAGCAGTCAATTCCCCCATGGTGCTGGACTGCCCCACAGTACACATTGCTGTGTACTCATTCTGTCAGAACTTCATTCCATCAACTTGAACTATTTGAGAACAGAAGAAAAGGCTACATTAGCTGAATAATTTATCCACAACATATAATTTGGTCCACTCCCAAGTAGACCATTCTCTCTTTCTCCCACCATTTTCTCTACAGGCATTCCCTTTATGTATTTACTCCAGCACTATTCACACACAGTTTGATATATATTTCAGTATAATTGTTTGTACGGTACAGATTTACCTTATGAGAATCACAAGAAGTGACTTATGCCTCCTCCTGAGTCACTGCTGCAGTTAGTAGCCATAGCTGCAAAAACACACAGCACATAAAACCAGACTGTTTTCTATCATCCAGGTGTGCTGATTCTTTCATTTAAAAAGCAAGATAAAGCAAAGAAATTTCACCAGCCCTGAAACATGATTGCAAAGTGTTGCCATTCTGGAGAGGACCAGAAGCAGAACTTGCCAAAACACTAAGGAAGGCAGACCGGAAACAGGAAGCACCTGAAATTGTCAAGAATTATATTCTTTTGATATTTCCAGCCCCATTTTATAGACATATGGAAATCAGAGAAAATACATGAAAAACATCAAAACTTTTGGGTGCCTCTCTAAAAGAACTGAATCTCCAACCATTTTTGTGCGACTATAACTAGGTGAGAAGAGACAGTTATAAAAGAATTTCTTCTGCTGATATTGAGGGTCTGTTTGAGTAGAAATTAGAGATCTCATGTATCGCTGTTTAGTGACAGGAGAGGTGGAGTGGAGGTGTAAGGAACATTATGGAAGAAGGTACAAGCACAAGAGTGAAGGAGACAGGAAAAGGTGAAGTTGGTTTATCGGAAGAAAGGAGGACAGGGAAGGGAGTAGCAGGAAATTAGGGCAGAGATTCTGGAGGGAGTTTAATGGCTGCTCATGTTGCTTAACTGTCACACAGGTTCTGATCCTATTCCCATTGCTGTAAACGTAAGTATGACTGACTTTAGAGGAACAGATAGGCCCTTAATCTGAAAAGTGTTTTGTAATATATGTAGTATTAGAGATGCTATAGGAAACCATAATTTTATTCTGATGACCCAAATCCATATGTAGTACCCAGCTGACAGGTACGAGTAAAGTCTGATATGTTGGTGGTAGCATTAAAAAAAATGGCGGAATAGTGCACTAGTAAAATAAACTTTTTTTTTTTCTGCTAGAGATCAGGGATGATATTTTTGACATAGGTCAGAAATACAACTGAGTTTAATGAGGTTCTGCTTAGGCCCTAAAGGACAATTGTTGACATTTACAAAACAAATCACAAAATGTCCCCAGCTCTGCACATTGTCAGATCAATAGATCATATTTAGAGGAATTATTATTGTCTTTAATAGGTGGGACATGCATGTAGGCATGGAGACAGCAAGTTAGGAGAAGTGAGGTGCATTGAGTTAGAGCTGCATAGGGGAAGCTTGCACAGAACCTTCCTAGCCTATGGAAGTGTTTAGTCCCTTGAGTTCATGAGCATCATATTCAACTACAAAATGGTTCAAAAGCCAGCATGCAATAACAAAACAATATTTTTCCATCGTTTCCTCTAACATTGCACCCAAATATGAGCTGAATATCCCAAACATCCCACCCATGTGAAATAGCTGCTTAAGGAACATATTGGAAGCCAAATCACTTGGAATTTCTAAAATTACACTGGAGAAAGCACTATAATAATGTATTCTGTAGGAAACTGCACTTCCTGAGAAGGATGAATGGATGATCTCATAGGTCTTTTCCACTTCTCTCTCCTACAGTTTTGTAGAAGGAAAAAAAATGCCCCAATTTTGTTTAAAAAACCCTCTGCCCCTATAGTCTTTTATATTTAATTCAGCTTGCGGGTGGGCAAGTCCTGTCACTACTAAAGTTCCCAAAATTTTCCATACCATCTGGAACAATCCATGCTACAAATGCACCTGAAAATCCAGAATTTATCATAATTTTTGTAACTTACATCAGTTTTAATGGCATTAAGTTTGGAATTTTGGAAAGTCAGTTTATTTTTACCTAGAAATAAATATTTTTTTAAAACAAAACCCACTTCATTTTTCATTTATTTTATAAAAGTAACTCTGGAAAAGTCTCTCACGCTATTCCTCTGTTCACTAGAGTAGCTGTGTGTAAATGTCAAGCTGTATTAAGTTGCATTATATGCTAACGTTAAATTACTGCAAACTGCTGATATGCTTTTACTCATTATCTTGCTGGGACATCTGTCAATATTAATATGGTAAATGACTAAGCAATCATCCCTTGTAAATAAGTGTATCAGATCCAAATGCAGGCACCCTTTAAGTAATTAAATGGAAGCTTAGGAATAGGAGATTAACATACCAATTATTTTGAATGACATTGTTTATGCCCATTTTTACTTTATGAAAATTAATAGGTGGTTAAAATGCACATGGCAGGACAGAACAGGAATTCATCAGGATGACCTTTTGTTTCTTTTATTATTTAAAATATGATCTGGAGTTGTATCACCACACTAAAATGCTGAGGGCCCCTTAGATGTTCTGCGGGGAGCCTAAAATAGGTATTCAGAGTATCTCTAATTCTTCCATGAGGTCAATTCAATTTATCTAGTAGCTAGAGAAGTGGGCTGGGAATCAGTTCTCCTGAGTTCTGTACTTAGCCATGCCAAATGCTCATTGAATGACCTTGGACCAGTCAGTCAATATCTGTGTGTCTTACGTTTAACCACTTGGAAAATAGATATAATTTTAACCAACCTCATGGAGATCTATGAGGCTTAATTAATTATGTTTGCAAATGCTTTGAGATCACATAGCTATGCAAATATATTTAGCACACACACACGAGGAGTACGCCAGTGAAATAAATATGGGAAGGAACAATATTATGAGGCGTAAACTTACGCAGGAACAAATATGCTAGAATCACAGTGAGTCTCAACCACCAATCAAGCATCTGAAACACACAGCTAATAATATGACTGCAGTTTTATGCAGAAGGTGCCTATCTCTTGATATTTTGTTTGCCTGGAGCTCTGAAGTAGCTGTAAATGAGAACCTTATAGCCCTGACATGTACAAGGCTGTGGTCCAATACTGTATTCTTATATTTAGTTGCGTTTTGGGGACTTGCTAGCACTTGGAACTTGCTAGCACTTGGGTCCCAAACCCAGTCTCAGTAACTGGATCCTTTCTGGATCTGGTGAAGTTTTTTAGTTTTGTTGTCCTGCATTCTAACTGTATATTAATCATACTAATCTCACTTCACAAGACAAGGCTCTCATGAATGTTCCACAACATTCTTGTTGTCTTTTTGGTATTTCAGACAGTCCAAAACCAAAATTACCAAGTGCAGACAAATCCAGTGGATATCTGTGGCCCTGAATCACAGGATCAGTAAAGACTTATCCACAATCCTTGCAGGCAGTTTGGAATCATCCTGTTAGCCGTTGCTGATAATTCACATTATGGAGTAATATACATAGCATGTCAAATGGCAGAGCTGCTGATAAAATTTACAATAATAAACGTGACACATATGCATCAAGAATAAGCTCTTTTGTAGGTGTATTGGTCACATTATTCCTCTTTGATGTACAACACACCACTGTTCCTTAGTAATTTTGTCAGTAACCCAGCTGCTAGCTTTATTTACACTGTAAAATAGCTGCCTATCTCCAAGACTTCCTGGAGAAGGAAAAAGGCCCTTTAATGAAAGATCTATTTATTTCTTGAAATAAAAATGATACAACACTGCTCGTACGGTTCCTTCAGGAAACTCAATGCACTTTGCAAATGTGAATTAAGCTTTATAATATCCTCATGAGTGAGGCATTATTATAAATGTGGGTACATTCAGGTACAGAGAAGCTAAGCTTAAAACATTGATTTGGGGTACTTCCAGTTTTGAATGCTCATCTTGAGACACAACAGGCCTAATTTGCAGAAGTGCTGAATACCCAACTGCTACAACTTAAGGTCAGAGTTGCTCTGTGTGCCAAGGATCTTGAAACTACAGGTCCACATTCTTCAGTTTCAACACCTAACCACTGAAGCAGCAAAAATCTGTGATTACTTTGGAAAATTTGGCTTTAGTTTTTTGTTTTTTGTTTTAAAAGAGCAGAGACTCATGCCACAGAAGTGCATGTGCACTTGTGTACTTGCATTTGTGCAGCCCAGTCTCTGATGTGTGCATGCAAATTGGTTTTTCACAAGTCAACATCCCTGTTTGTGCACTTGTATGCACATGTATCACTTGAACCAGCTTCTATTTAAGTCAAGGGAAAAAATCCCATAGACCTCAAGGGGAGCTGGATCAGGCCTTCTGCTGCTTCAATAGTAATGTGTAGTCCTCTAATGTCTAGTCCCTCTTCTCATTAGGTACATATTTCTTCTGTGGCTCTTGCAAAGTTTGGTAAGTGTTGCTAAGTTTTGGTTGTCTCATTATAGAAAGAAGCAACAAAAATATCCATGGAGTTTATGACAAGTTTGGACAATGTAAACTGCTGGACAATAGCTTGAAGTAATCAGTTTGATGAATATGGTTGTCTCAAGTGGTGCGTGACTAACACAAAACTGTGAGAGTGGCAAGGAAATAAGTTATCAGGGATTGATAAAAGTATGTAGGGGGCTTTCAATCATACTTGGAAGTATGATGTCCCTTCTTAAACAACCGATTTCTCATCAAGTGTTTTTGACATTCCCCAAGCATTAATATTCCTGTTGAGAAAATGGCACTCATCCTGAGGACAAAAGAGAATGTCAGTTTAGAACAGCACAGACTGGAAGAGTACTTAGGGCCAGTGCAGATTGCTATAAATTCCAGGAAAATAAATGCTTTATATAAATAAGTGCTTTCTAAGGTAAAATAATACCACCTATGCAAAAATAAATACTTATGTCAGCATGAAGTTTTATTTTTTAAAAGAAATCACTGGAAACTATTTTTGGTTCTTAAACATGAAGTAATTCATGATAAAAATCTTACTTACATATTCTCCCTCTCCTTATCAAAATGAGCACAGAGTTCTTGTAAAGAACACTAAATCATTGAAATTAGAGATGGAAAAGATTTTAGGTTGTTTAGTACAAGCTCCCACTCCACTACTGTATGTTATTTGGGCAGCATGTTTGCTATAGTCCTGCAAGGAGGGACTTGTACAATCTGTTTAGTTTCTCATTTCTGCCACAGATAGGACAGAGGGAGCAAAATAAAGCAGATTACTTGCTTTTGCAGACAACACTAAGCTGGAAGGTGACAAAATCCCAGGAGGAAAGAGAAGATTCATATGAATGTAGAAGCAGTGAGGAATTAACAAAATTAAATTCAAACTGGAAAACTCAAGTTTGTACACTTGGGGGGAAATTTATTTGTAACAGAGAAATGTCTGGTGAGCAGTAATGCTGAGGAAAAAAAAGTTAATTGCAAAAGAAAGGAGTGAACTAGATAGCCCCTACAGTGTAATATGGTTGAAGAGGGAAGCTAGTGCCATACTGGGCTTAAAATGTAGAGGCATAGATCAAAGAGGTAACAGTTACTCTGTGTAAGGTTGGTCCACCATAGTTTTCAAACTACATATAGTTTCAGTCACCCTATTTCAAGAAAGGTATCAGCAAATTGGGAGCGATTGCTGAGAAGGGTATGAACATTGGTTAATAGCTTAAAGGGAAGATTGGTTAGAACTACAGATAACTTGGCTCATAGCTAGGTATTTCTGAATCACTCATCTCCATGGTACCTAAGTGCCAGATAGTGAGTTGTGATGAGATAAGTTTCCAAATATCAGCACATAGGAACATTAAGGAGAGGGGGGGATTATTTAGGATGATTTTGATGTAGAGGAATGAAAATTAACCAGGGACGACGTTAAAAAGGCAAAAATTCTTAACAAGAAGGTCAGTTTGACTGGGGAACAGGCTCCCCAAGGGCAAAGTTATTCCAGCTTGGCCCAGACAGAATATTCAAGAAGTGGAACCCTACGTGGATGGGAGGGGACTGGATGATCAGAGATCTTTTCAGTCCTTAAATTCCTTTTTAAAATTGTTTATGAAGTAATAAAAACATTTGGTATCCTCTGACTCTAAATACCCTACACTGACAGGTAAGAATAGTCAGACACCATACACTTAGATGAACCTGAATTACCAGTGGGTAGTTTGGTAATAAAAAGACATAATACATTTTCAGTGCTAGAACATTTCCACCCCACCCCCACATTACTATTTAGTTTTTCTCTAGTATTCAATACATTTTGGATGTCAGTGCTATTATGTTTTAAGTTGTTTCCTGAGAGCATTCGACTGTCAACATCCAACTCCAACAGAGAGACTTTAATATTGCTTGGTAAGAATAAGCTTCTGTTCTTTTGAAATGAGCTATTTATAAAGTGAAAGAGTAGGCCTATTCCTTCAAGTCATAAGCTGAATCTTGCAAACAAAACTTCTGCCCAAGGCTTTACCCTGTTAATAGAAAACATGAGCCCAAAGCTAAGGCAAATACATCATCTGTCACACGTTCTAGCATGCAAACAGTGAAATGTGCAATATTGATACATGCAGATTCAAGGGAATAATCAAACCAGAACAGGAAGTTGGATGTACAGACAAGTTGCTCTGTATTGAAAATAAACTCCCCAGGTAACATTTTTTCACTGACATCATGTTGAAAACTGTCTCTGCATAATAATGAAATGGTCCCTTAGAGCCCCATCCTCCTCCTTTACAGAGGAACCCACCCAGATTAGTGTAAAGCCTAAGCAATGTTTCTCTTTCTTTGTTCTGCAATGACAATGTAACCAGCTGATTATCTTAGCTTCAGGAAGGTTTCTGCTCCTGCTGATTAGGTTTGCTTCAGGGACCCACTTATAGTGAAGTCACATATAACAATTCCAGTTAAGCGATGTGAAAGTCTCAGTAGTGTTAGTCTTTTGCAATGTATAAATTCCCCTTCCAGTGGAAGTGGGCAAGAAACAATCAGATTCTAACCTGAATTTCTCCAAATTTGTGGGGGCTGGATGAGAATGGGGGACAGTGTTCAGATTCTCTGGTCTTGTTTGGGCCCATTATAGAGGTCAGACTATGCCATAAATTTCAGATTTGGAACTAGTTCCAGATCCAAACTTCCCCAAAGACCAGGTGGTTCAGACCTGATATAGTCCAGACCCATTTCTACATTTCAGCTAATATTTTCAAAAGATCTAGCTCAGTGGTTTGAGCATTGGCCTGCTAAACCCAGAGTTGTGAGTTCAATCCTTGAGGGGGCCACTTAGGGATCTGGGGCAAAAATCTGTCTGGGAATTGGTCCTGCTTTGAGCAGGGGGTTGGACTAGATGACCTCCTGAGGTTCCTTCCAACCTTGATATTCTATGATTCTATGATGTGGAGGCCCAGTTCCCACTTGAAATTAATGGGAAGGTCCAAACCCATGTAGGCTGCTTTGAAAATCTCAGCCTACAGTTTTGGTAATAATTTCATTGTAAATGTTGCTTTTTATTCAAGTATCTCAAAGTGCTTTTCAACCGCTGATCATAAAGATTGCAAAAACTCAGTTCAGTAAGTAGTTCATCCATTTTTCAGATGAGCAAACTAGGGCACAGAGAGGTCAAGGAACTGATTTTCAGAAGTTGTGAGCTGAAGTTAATGTGACCTGTGTCAAGCCCTAAGTGACTGGTCCAAAGTCAGTGGCTGAGCTCACATTGCAAACCAGAATATCTAATATCAGGTCCTTTTCTCTAGTCCTTAGACCAATGCTCCCACATTGTGCACTTTTTCCATAAGACAAATGACACTGCTACATGAGGGTTCTTCTCTTTTTCAGAGCGTTTCCATGCCTGTGTCTTTTAGAAGATCCAAAGAGCTTTCAGGAACAGTTTGGGTGATATCAAATGGTGTGAATCACAGAAGAGTTGTTTTTGGAATGGCTCATGCCTCTAGAGCTCTTTATAATGCCAGAAAGAGACACACAAGGGGCATTGCTGTAATGGAATACAGAGCTGGTCAAATAGTGAGAAAAGGGTATTTATAAATATTTTCTTGAATACAAATGCTGAATTCAGTTCACTCTGATCCTGGGATCATATCATAAACAAGGGCTACATTGTGACTTTAGGCACAGCACTAGGGACGTGGTGGTGGGTAAGCTACCTGACCAGTAGCCCTGGGAGGAACTGTGTTTCCTAGACAGATATCTAAGTCACAATTCTTCCTCTTTGATTACTTTATTGCTACAATTACTACCCTTCTGAACTGGCTCAGCTGCACTGGTCAGCAAGTGAGTGATGAGAGCAAGACTCCAGCCGCTCTGGGGAGAAATCAAGCAGGCATGGAGCCTTCCTTACATCTCTACACTGAACCCAAGATCCAGGCAGCACTTGTGAGGGAAATTCTTCCACCCTCTTTTGCCCCAGTGGAGGCATACAACCTTGAGTCACAATCTAACCCACTAGTCCCAAACACTCTGACAGCTGATGTGTATTCATCCCACAACTGTGTTAGCCAGTATTCACCTATTTACAAAGTTTCAGACATCCAGACAGGGAGCCAAAACCATACTGCATAAATGAGGAGATCAAACAGCATGAATAATAAACAGGGAATCCATGGAAGCAAACAGCTCACATACAACCCATAGGAGGTGAAAAGTATTTTCACAAGCTAAATGGTGGATTATAATAAATAAATATATTCAAAGAAAATCAGATTGCTCTGCAAACTAGTCACTACATAATAAATAAATAGGAGGTGACATTCATTGTAAATATCATTTATAAACGAAGAGTGTGACTAGATCTAGGGGAATGTCCCAAATACTGTGGCTTAGGCAACATCATTCAGAAAATAAGAAGTGTTTTGAATGTTAATGTGTCTTCTACTGGGCTCGTACATCCTGGTGCTATTATCATAAAGAATGACCAAGTGCTAAATGGACTAAGCTTTATCATTGATTTCAGTGGCAGCAGGATCACTCCCAGACTAATAGAAAATTGTTTTTCTTTAGACAACCACTATTGATTTATTTCTCATAGAATTCATATTTCTTGCAGGGTTTTAATATCACAATCACATCTATCCCTAATACCCAGCACATCAATACAACATCAGCTCTTTAAAATCAGAAATTCACAGGTAATAATTCTCCTGGAATGCAAAAGATAAAAAAAAACTAGAAATACTTTCTCCAATTAACAGCAAATAATAGCCAGCACAATAGTTTAATCCATTTTTAATAATAAAAATAAAACTCCTTGAATAAAATAATCTATTTTGTCTACACCTTTGTAAATTATAATCATCTCAAAAACTGGGCATCTGTCTATTTAAATTATTGCCTGGGTAGATACAACTGCACAATGGTGAATGCCTCCAAGTCACCAACTCTAGCTTTTTCAGAAGTGTTAATATTGTATTATACTATTTCGCATGACCTGTGTCAGGAGAAGACAATGAATCCTAGAATGAGAGGATAATGGGCATACATATCCCATTTTAGGTTTTCTTAAAAGCTAAAAACATTTGGCTGGTGTCAGTGGATCTTGGACCTGATCAATTACATTCATTGTGTGTGAGTGTGTGGTTAGGGATTTAACTTTTGTTTATCAAGCTGAAAAAGATATGACAGATGGGTGAATTCTCACTCCAGACTGGAACTAAATCCTAGCCTTTTTCAGAGCTCAACATGTATTTGATCAACTTCTCTCTCTTGCCTTCTCCTAAACCCAAATGTTGTTGATTTCTGTTTTCTTCTTCTACTTCTGAGACTAAAAATTAATTTGATGAAATCACACAAAAAAGTTGTTCTCATAATATTCCTTTCCCAACAAGAAGCAGGTGGTACCTGAAATCTCATGAAATGCTTTGTCTAGCAAAATTTACAGACAGTTTTGCAGAATCAAGAGTTTATAACTGTAACCCTTCTGCCTGTCTGAGTTGGCAGCAACAAGGGCCGGGTTCAGTATCTAGCGGTTCCGTTTCAATAACACAATGCAAAACCAGCTCAAGCCCCCACTCAGTGACCTGGGACAATTACACACCACCCCCCGGTCGCCTCTAAGAGGCAATACTTCCCCTCTCGCAAGCACGGAGTCTGAGTGTAGCAAAATCCTTTTAATAAAGGAGGGAAACAATGCGGCATTATGTTGGGGAAACACCACAAACAGGATTCATAACACAAACCATGAGCAAAAGACCCACCCCCAAGTAAGTTTGGCAGTGTCCTTTTCCCCTCAGAGTCTTAAGTCCAACAACCCAAAAGATCACCCCAAAGTCCCAAAAGTCCAACACCCCAAAAGTCTCTTGAGTCCAGCAACCCAAAAATCACCCAAAAGTCCAACAACCCAAAGTCTCTGTCCCTGGTCAGTGCAGCCCCAGAGTTCAAAAGTTTATCTGCAGAGTTTTACCTCCCAGCCTGGGTGGAAATGACCCCACTCCCCCCGCCCCCTCCCCGGGGTGTTAAGGGGCACCTTACGTGGTCCAAGGCCGACTGCCCTGCCTTTCCGTGGGGTTCTGCTGCAGCCTTCACCATGAGCCGCTCCGCTCCCCGACCCAAACAATTCCCAGCCAAGCCCCATACCACATATTCCTGTGTGGTTTTGGATGCGCTTTTGTTTTGGTTGAACACATGGGGCTGTGTTTTGTGTGCTACGGATATATTTTCCAGTCTCTTCTTTACATTATCCTGAATGATAGGTGATGGTTAAGTCTCATCCATAACATCAAGATTTAACTCAATTCACAACAGTATTTCATTTCCTATCTACATATCTATCTCAATTTTTATGCCATACTCATCACTATGGTATCAATGCTTTTCTGTTCAGCTAACTGTCCCTGAATCTTTTCCATTAATTCCCATGCAGTTCCATGTTTTAGACAATTGAGACTCAAAACAATTTTCCATATTAATGTAAATCTGTTTGGGGATTTTTTTAATGTTATTTTTAACATTAGAACACTGATTAAGCAAACTTTTAGGGCCAAGCCTCTGGGAATGGAACTACATTGATTAACATCCGCTGTCACTTACACAAGTTGAACTAACCTGTATTTTCTCTTTTTGTGTGTGTGATGAAACTCTGGTATCATGGCAGGATCTTACTGTGTGTGATAGTTACCCTTTGCAACACCATTGTCTCATTCTCTATGCTTCAGCCACTTGAGTCTTCTATACAAAATAGCACAATTCAGCTGTTCATTGTCAGAGCTGTTGCCACTGATTCATTTATTATAAACTATGACGCTGAACATAGAAATGTGACATATAAATATTCCCTACAATAAGATATTCATCTACTAAAGAGTATCTTTCCATTTGACCAGGTGAGTCACTTAAAAGACAGATTCACAAGTGTAAAACTAGACTAATGCCCATGACTTCAACTGAATTCTTCAGATTTATATCTGTGTAACTGAGAGCAGGATTCGACTCACCAAATAGGTAGAACGATCCAGCTCCTTGTTTTTTTAAAACTCCCTCCTCCCTCCAGTAATCTTACATAAACTTTTTCTATATAGGGCTGATCAGAAAACAAGAATTCCATTCTCTAAAAAAAATTGAGGTTTTGAAATTTGTTTTCATTCTGATCTGATACAAAACTAATACCTTTCACATTTTTTTCACAAAAAAAGAAATATTTTTTTTAAAAAGGAGATCCATTCACAAATGGCCAATTTCCTGGTGGTTAGGCCACTCACCTAGGATGGGGAGGGTCGGGCTCAAGTCCCTACTCTGACTCAGACTATTCTGGAGTGGGTCTCTGTCTGGTTTTGACCAGAAATTCCATCCTGGACCTTCCAGATAGAAGTTTAGTCAAAACTGATAAATGTCCATGAAAAGTGTTGGTTTCCACAAATTGGCATTTTCAGAAGAAAAGATATTTCATTGAAAAATTCCTGACCAGCTCTGTTTCCATCTGTTTCATTCCCTTCTCATAATCTCACTACTGCTGGTGCAAACATCCTCTCATTTGTAACAGTCTGCCAATATATCTTCACCCAGGGGGAGGGATAGCTCAGTGGTTTGAGCATTTGGCCTGCTAAACCCAGGGTTGTGAGTTCAATCTTTGAAGGGGGCCACTTAGGGATCTGGGGCAAAAACCAGTACTTGGTCCTGCTAGTGAAAGTGGTGGGCTAGACTTGATGACCTTTCAGAGTCCCTTCTAGTTCTATATTTAAAAAAACACCCTTTCCTCTTAATTTCTCTTTATCTGGTTTTAGTCTATTGGCTGAATGCTCTCATTCAATCAAACACTGTCTTTTATATACACTATTTTTTTCAATTCATACCAAATTGTCCATTGTATTATTTAATTCCATAAAATCATTTGGGGACACAATTTGTAATAATGGCACTATACAGAATACATCTGTATAATTTTGTGTTGTAATGCTTAATATAGACCTGCAAGAGGCATTTTTAGAGAGAGGACAGCTGGATGGCAACCCAAAAATTTAGAGTGCTTGCAAAATACTTATACATAAGAATGAATGTATTGGACTCCTGAAAATGAGCCTATGGCTTCAGAAGAATTAGAAGTTGATCAAAGACTAATATATGTGTGTCAGCCGTAATATGTATTTGCACTAAAGTGGCACAAAACTATGTCTGCATCCGTCTGATCCTGAGCCAGCTCCAAGCTTGAGGGTTGCTCTAAATTATGTCCACAAGGAGCTGTCATGGTAGTCAGTGATTGCTTGGGGACATGTAAACTCAGCCATAAACTTTCTCCTGGCTGCAGCTCCTACACTGACAGTAACAAAAAGTTAGTATATGGCCATCTATGGCAGCTTTAGGGCTTCTGTCAAAGTAGCGCAAAACAACCAGAATACAGCTGATGATCAGTGTTAAATATTTAATGGTTCAAACAGTTACATTTCCACTATTATCAGACTTCACTTACTGGATGTGTGCAGCATATCAAAGATATCACTGAAGAATATGTTAGAAATACCATGTGAAAGTTTATGAATAGAGAAAAATGAATGTAAGACCAGATCATCTAGTATGATGCAGTAACAACTATGGGATCCTTTCGTGGTTGTCAATATGCTGTCTGTTGGGACTTGATAACAAAATCAGAGAAAGAATTCAGGTTCTATTGTTGCAAACTGCCAACCACTTTAGCTAAGGAGATTCTCAGTTGCTATCTCAGAGTGCCTAAAACACATGTGAGTAGACCTCATTTCCATCAATAGAGGACAATTTTGCACACTCACAACAGCTCGTTCATTTCAAAATAGGCAAATCAAATCCCATGATTTTTAATCAAGTATATCACTAGCCTATTTCGGAGGAAAATGAAGTTTCATTACATTCTACATTTCAAAACAAAACAAAAACAGAAACAATGGGCAAAGTCATCAGATGTGTAAAACATTGTCACTATATTGAAACTGATTTGCACCAGCTGTCTTAATATTTTATGAAACAAATAGTTAGAATAAAAATTACAATTCTTTGAAACGTTGGGCTACATTTTGAACATCAGACTTCGAGTTTCTCCCATGTCTGTGTAGGAGTCGGCAGTCCTGTGTGTTGGTTTATGGTGGAATCAAATATTTATTCAGAAATGTATGAATCATTACATTATATAGCACTCTTGGAGAAGATACCTCAAAAAGCTTAATTAAATAAAAGAGCATGCAGTTAAAAGGCATGGCCAAATGAATAAATCTTAAGGGTTGATTTAAAAATCACTCATGAGAGTCACAGCAATAAACTTGCAATGGGAAGGGAATGTCACAGACAGGTAGGTCATAAGAATAAATATATCACGCACAGCTGGAAGTCAAAATATTACAATAGCAATTAATAATATATAGTATTTTATAGCATCTTTCATCACAAAAAATCCCAAAGCCCTTTACAAGCTTTCTCTGTATAGGTAAAAATCATTCTGAAATGTAGAATATATTGCAGTGTTAATTTGACAATTCCAGTTTAGTTATGTTTATTATAATAATTCATATTGTACTAAAATGTAATATACTATATATTTGAAAAAAATATCTTTGGTACATGAGGCTTCAACACAACATTGTTGAATCTCTGCTGAGAAGTGGGGAGACAGAACCAATTCTCCTCAGAGATTACAACGTGTGCAGTTTAGCAGAGTACAGGTTATCCGGGTCCTTTCTTAGTCCCTTTATTAGGAAATCATTACATCCAGGCTGATGTGAACTGAGTGCTTCAATCTAACACAATCTCAAATGGTAAAAGTGAAAACCCCTAAAACAGAAGTTAACAATGGAAATAGAGAGTGACCTTTTCTTTAAAGCAGCTTTAGTAACTGCCACCACTGTGATCTGTAACATTGGGACTTTGTCTGAGGGAAAAAGTATTTGGATGCCCATCAAGGATGGATGAACCAGTTCAGATAAAAGAGGCAGCCCTCTTCTACTCTTCCTCCCTTCATCAAAGACTTGAATCACACCTTTTGTGAGATTCATAATAATTTGGCTCTCTTCCCACACTGTAACTACATTTTCTGTTTCCAACAGGACACAGGAAAGAAGGAGCAAAAAGCCACATGAAGAGCTGTTCATATAATGTTTTTAGCTTGACCACTGGAAGCAGAGAGAAAACTTATAAGCTAGCCTGTTCGTCTCAGAGAAACAAGAGGTCAATATCGAAGAGATGAATTTAAGCCACTGAAGGCAACAGGAACTTTTCTGCTTCAGTTAAAGTCAACAGCAATGAATTGCTTGTGTGATTTACCCCACAGTAGTCGACACTCTCTGGGTCAGATCTTCAACTGATGTAAAATGTCACAATTTACACCAGTATAGGATCTGCTCCTCTTTATGTACAAGATGGTAGTGAGACAATTCTGGTACTTCCACAAGATGGTCCACAGCCAAAAAAAAAGTGTAATGAACTGGGCACTGCAATCTTCTTTCTTTCTTTTGAAATTAAATATCAGAATGTAAAATCTATGGGAAATTAATTGGTGGGAATGAATATGTGTAACAATGAACTCACTCTGTAGAAAATGCATATGGGAGTGTGCTCCTCCCTTGATATCTATTCATGACTCCCATAATTACATTAATGGGAGCATCTTATGAGTGGATCATTGACTTGCTCCCAAAAAACTGGAGAATCAGCACACTTTTTGCATAGCTGAAACCACAAAGCAGTAAAAGTTTGAATGCAGTGGGAATGATCAGGGTATGATTTTGGCAATATTTTGTGACTCTGGCAAAAGCTGTGGTATGTCTATGTGATAACTTTGCTGCTGCTGAGATTCCGGAGAGAGTGTGCTGGTGAGGGAGGAAAGGAGATGTAACTGCTTGGTGAGAAGGATACAGTCTGTGTCAATTTAAAAATGAAATTTATTTTTAGGACACTTTACTCTGCTTTTATGTCACCATAAATACTATCTGTGCTCTGGGTGACATTTATGACTCCTTAGAGGTCTGCCAATATCAAAGAATGCTTTTGTTTCCTGAATAGCAGTGGCACATGTTGTATGTCAGTCTCCATGCTTTCTTGACAGTTGCTTTGAGACCAATGTGGTTTTATGGCAAAATCATGGACAAGCACGCAAAAAAAAAAAAAAAAAATCAGTTTTATTGGGAGTGGTATGGGTGGATGGCTATGGGGATATGGAGACTTTGCCTGTGGATTGTTAGTTTGAATTTTGTGTTGGATGGCAAAGAGTGATTCATCTGTTGCAGTGTAGAGATGTTTTGAACCTGTGGTTCTCTACAAGTGAAATTCACACATTTGCAGAAGGCCAGGACTAACTTTATGCAGGGAATTAATGGGATTGCATATGTGTGAATTTTACCTAGTGTAATTATCTATAACTGACCAGTTTAAATCTTTGTATTAATTTACACATGGGTGGTAGTGAGCTTCATTTCATTTACACAATAAAGGACTTAATACTGCCATGCTGACTCATGATGGTTTCAGTGGGATTTCTTTTAGAACATATGGTACTCAACATGAGTCAGGATGACAGACTGACACCTAAATAGTGGACAATCAAATGTGTGAGGCATAGTACATGAATAAATCCTCCCTTCCTTGGCTGTACAGCCAGCATTGTCTCATTATGAGACACAAACCTTAAGGCAGGAGAAAATGGAAAATCGACATGATGTATTCCCCTTCCTACAAATTCCCCACAATGCAGGATTTTTCTAAAATGTAGTCTACGTACTCTGTGTTGTTTATTGATTGATAGTTAGGAAGTCCTACAGTCTCTTGCCTGGAGTGGAAATAGATAAACATATCACCAGAGATGCATCTCTGTGATCAGCATAATTGAGCTGAGTCAGTTCTACAATATTCAGTCATTTTAATTCATGATATTAACAAACAAAAAGCCCAGAAGAACATGTCCAATGGTGATTAAACATTCAGGCCCAAATTGCATGTATCATTTCTTTATGAATAATACTTTTATTACCCTTACACATTGAACAAAGAAAAGTTCAACCATTAGTGTAAGCTAGGCACCAATGATATAAAGACTTGAGTATATATTAAACTAAGGCTAAATTTTGTTATGAAACCCCACATCACAAAACCTCTCCTGGTAACCAGGTTTTGTTTACAAAATGGAGTTTAGGGGGACACTCTGTGCTTTGCAGAAGGCATAGCCCTCTGTGTGTGAAGGGTAGGAGGGGGTGCACAAAGACGCTGGGCCATATGTTAGAATAGAATTCTCAAAGTACTGGACACTATGGATATTCCTTGTCCCATCCATGAGCCATCTCTTGTATAGGGACAGAGCTAGAATCAGCTCCCAGGTGTCAATAGATTTGTTAATTTTTTGCAAATTTGTCACTGAACCTTTTGGTTTCAAAATCAGAGAAAGCATGCAATGTGTCACCACACCTCAGAAGAATGCAGATATCAGTAATATTGCAGAGATGGGTAAGAGGAAGCACAGAAGTGTTAAGTGACTCCTAAGTTAGGTATCTATCATCTATACTGCAGCTGGGAGTATGAGGGGTATAACTGTGCTGCAGCTGGGAGCATGATTTGCACAGCAGGCAGATAGATGTGCTAGGTCTGCTCTAGCTTGTGCTCTAAAAATCAGCAGTATAACTGGGCTATACTTGGGCTATCTGCCTGAGTACAAACCTGCCTAGACCTCCTTGGTACATACTTGGGCAACTACCTCGAGCTGCCACCCATGCTACTGCATGCTTATTTTTAGCATGCTAACTGGAGTAGAGCTAACCTATGTCTGTCTATCCACTCTGGGAAGCATGCTCCCAGCTATAGGCATATCCTTCATGGCAAGGCAGGTATACAACCTTCCTCCTGCGCTAACCAATAGACTAATGTTAAAAAAAGTTTAGCTGAGGGATTTCATTCCAACATATATATTTCCTGTAAAATACACATAGGATAAAGGGAAAATTGCTTATAGAAATTCAAGAATTGGCTAAGCATTTTTATTTATGAGAAAATAGGATTCCAAATAGATTATGTGTTCAATTTACTCTCCCAGTGCTTGGATAATCTCACTTCTAACAACCAAATATAAGCTTCTTTTACTAAAGATTTAACATATAAAGACTGAATACACAGCTTTCCAAGAGTCATGTTCTCCCATCATATTGTATAATATCTGCTGGCCTTTTTTTTCCCATTCCAGCATACAACAGGTTGGCAGGAAGGGGACACAAATTAATTATTCCAGATTAATAATTATTTTACATTATGTATAACAGCAACCCCTGACCTGTTCAGATATTTTAAAAATGTAATTAACCTTTCTCAGACTCCAAAAGATACAGAGACTGATTCTCCAATGCCTTGTGTGGGCCTAAAGCTGGTGCAGCCAGCTATGGAAGGATCACCTGGCACATGGAGACCCACTGGGGATGTAGAGTCATGCAGGGATATGGTAGTGACTGTGCTCAGTTTATGACTATCCATGAGCTCTGGGAACCGTTCTGTAAAATACCTGATGCTCCCAGTAAAGAACTGTGACTCTACAATGCACCTTACTATATAAGCTGTACCTCAGGAGCACCATCTAGCTCCTACTGTCTGCATGTTCAGGAGTAATTTGTGGGGACTGAAAAGCTACCACAGCAGACTTCAGTAATTTAACAGGATTACTAAATACATGCCACAGAATTTATTCTTAAAGGGCTTTTGACAGAATCAAAGGCACCCTGAGCTTTTGGGGTTAAGTAACACATTATGAGACGGAAAAGGGTGTTTTTTTCACTGGAGAAATGGTACTGCAATAATAAAAAAAGGCCTTTGCCTCATCCAGAGGCTTTATGATTTTATATTACTGGAAACTTTCATATATCAATAGAAATAAGAAGACTGATCCCCATTAGAATCTGAGTCATCATCTCCTGCCCATATATTTTTCCTTCAGAGCCTAATAGAAACAAGTGGAAGAGGAAACCAGCTCACTGAGCAATGCTAAGATTTCATCCAGTGTGATCACTGATTTTGGTAGCTCCTTTAAAAGGGCAGTATGCTCAAAAAGGCTCAAAGATCCATTTCACCATGAGAAATAATGGAAGATGGATCTGATACAGAAGAAAAGAAAAAATGGGCTAAACTCTAGGTACCTATCAGAAGACTGCCAATAGTGGGAGTGTGGGATGGAAATTGTCTTCCACTTCATTCTGCTCTCCCTCCAAACAAACAGAGGGGTCACTCTATAGGTTCTCTACAACTAGAGTCACAAGGAAACAGTCAGAGGTTGTCATCTTCACTTTTACATGCCTTTATCTCTTCATCCAGGAATGTCCCCACACAGGCTAGGTCTACACTACAGCGGGGTTCCAACCTAAGATACGCAACTTCAGCTACGTGAATACCGTAGCTGAAGTTGCGTATTTTAGGTCGGCTTACCTGGTGGTGAGGACGGGGGAAAGCCGACCGCTGCCGCGCTGCCGCCGACTCCGCTGCCGCCTCTTGTCGAGGTGGATTTCCGGAGTCGACGGCAGAGCGATCAGGGATCGATTTTACCGCGTCCTCACGAGACGCGGTAAGTCGATCCCCGATAAACCGATTGCTACCCGCCGGATCGGCGGGTAGTGAAGACGTAGCCACAGAGATTTGTATTCCTTGCAGAAAGAGTCAACAGAGAATGGTGCTCAGAGTGAACTGTACACTTACGTTTCTTTTGGAGCACAGGTGTACCCATTGTGTGGCCAAATGTGCACTTAATCCAGAATTAGATCCATTTTAAAAGGAGATGCAACGAGAAAGACACATATCATCCAAGAGAAGATAGGGAGGGCACAAATTAAAATAAGATACAGTACCTAGATACTGACATCATGTATAGCAGGAGAAATTCAGTGACATAAATTTAAAGAATTATAACTCTCCAAACTAAAGGTTTGTCAGATGCATCACCTGAATAAACTGTCCATCACTAACAACTTAAAGCTTGAAGACTCTGACAGGGAGCTCCTGGCATCTCTTCCTGGTCGTTCTGGGGATTAGCTCATCAGGTTGATGCCCCTTTTCCACAGTTTCATATAGTCACTCCATCTCTCTCTGGTCTGCAGCCCCTCCCTCTCTGTAGGAACCACAGCATCCTCTTCATATCAAAGTCTTTCCTTCAGCAGTCCTGGGAAGTCTTCCCATTCACTCCCTCAGGTACCACTCCTTCAGTGACTGATAGGGGAATCCAGGCCCGCCCCCTACTCCAGGTTCCAGGCCAGGGACCCTCAACCCAGCAGTTCTGGGCTTTCCTCTCCCACCCTCACTGCTCCTTTCCTGAACTACTTGCTAGTCTTCCGGTTCTCCCCTTTCTCTGGGAGTACCAGCTCCAAACCCTCCTCTGTCTTCCCAGGGAGTGACTGCTGCCCATGTCTTTGCCAGATTCCTGGCTTTATAGGCCTCACCTCTTCCTTCCCACCTGAACTTGCAATCAATCCCTGGCTCTTTCTCCAGGTGTAGTCTATGGAGTAAATTTGCCTACCTGGTGATCTAAACCCCTTCCAGTCCTGTGGACACCCCATCAAAGACACTATCAGATAACGTTTCCAAATATTCCAATAAAGTCAGTTGTCAAGTTGAACAAAAATAAATAATATCTAATAGGTAATAACTACAGCTGGATGAGTTTTTTCAGCTGAAACATTTTCCTCCCAAAAAAGTGGTGTTGTTTTTTTTGTTGAAGACGAAGCTTCTCAGGAAAATGACATTTGATTTAAAAGGGAAAAAAACAGTGAAACTAGACAATTTTTGTTAGAATGCATTTTTCTCTTTTGGTTCTCAAAAACTTAATATTTTTTCCCCCTTTTCACTCCCATTTTTCTTTTTTTGCTACCAAATCCAGTAGAATCAATGTCTAAATTGTTTTCTCTGACTCACTTTCCTCTTTCTGTATTCTGAATTTTCAAAATTTCTCCAGCTTTTCAACAGTGAATGAGTTAATAAAATTAGTTTCCTTTTCCTCTCTAACTTTTCCAAAGTTGGAGAAGTTTTAAAATGTTGCAAAGTGGAAAAGAGACAAAGGGAAAAAGCCTAGACACAATAGCAAAGAAAGGGGAAGGAAAAAGAGGGAGAAGAGAAAATCTGAAAAAAAATTCAGGTTTTAAAAACAAAAACTGAAAACATATTTGGAAATATATTAATCAAATATAGGCAAACAACAAAAATATTTCAGGAAGTTCCTAGTGAGTCTAAATTCACCCAATAAATGTCTGGCTAATTATTTCCTCCATTCTAGTGCATCAGAATTTTGTAGAAAGACAACATGCACCACCTCATTGTTAGCCACCACTTGGTCAGGCTTTTAAATATTCCTCATAAATGATTCCCATGACTTATCACTCTTCTTTGAATTTTCTGTAGTTTGTTGACATGTAGTTTGATAATTTCTTGTAGATGTTGTCCCCTGTTCCTGTGAAGTGTGTGGTACGGTGGACATTCTCCATCACCTGAGTACAAGTTACTAAAATATTGCTTTTAAAAACTCTTGGTTTCATCATGTGATGGACAAAGAGGCTTTAGCATCCAGGGCAGCAGTTCTCATTCTCTAGTCTGGGGACCTCTAGTGGTTCATAGAGCCTTTCCTTATGGTTGTGCACAATAAAACTTCATGACAAACAGGCAGTGTGTTGGTGGGAAGGATGCACTCTGCAGATATCTCCCTTTCCCTTATGAGATGATCCGCAGAATGATGGAGCTGGTCTCAGGAACATTAAACAAGATTCAGTTGCACTGAAGCGAGACAAAGAAAAAAACCCACAAGTTTAACAATCTACTTTTTCTATTGAAAAAAGACTGCTTGACTGTGACAATTGACAAGTCGAATTGACTAAGACTATGGCCTGGTCTACACTACGACTTTAATTCGGATTTAGCTGCGTTAATCCGAATTAACCCTTCACCCGTCCACACTACAGAGCCATTTAATTCGAATTAAAGGGCACTTAAAATCGATTTCTGTACTCCACCCCGACGAGCAGAGTAGCGCCTAAATCGATTTTGTTAATTCGAATTAGGGTTAGTGTGGCCGCACACCACCGAATTACTGTGTTTAAATTAATGGGGTAGTGTGGCCGCACACCACCGAATTAATGTGGTTAAAAACCGAATTAATGTGCTTAGTGTGGCCGCGCACAATCGAATTTATATAACCTGTTTCCCAAATTCGAATTATCTAAATTTGGATTAATCCCGTAGTGTAGACATACCCTATAAGTGCTTATTGGTAAGATCAGAGATGCATTTAAAGGAATAAGTTTGACAAAAGCTATGTTTGCCTTGCTTTAGCAGAATGAAAGACAGGGTACCACAGATACTAATTTTTTCTCTAAATTAAGAGTGGTGGCAAATCATGTCAGGTTTTTCCTCCCATTCAGTCTGAAACTTGTTCACTGTCCTATAATAGGAGCTGATCATATAGTCAGCCTGTTCTTCCAAATCTAATTATGCATGGTAATGCTCATTGTTCTGCCGAATGACAAATTTCTTGTCCTGAGTTTGCAAGATATTATATATTTCAGACAAATGGATCCTTTTCACTATTTAGTGTGTTACCCATAAGTTTAGACAGTCTAACCGTCTGATAGCTTGATGGAGGGGGAGAGGAGTTGCTAGGGAAAAACTTGTTTATCTGCTTCTGCCTATTACAGCTTTCACAGAAAGAACAGGTCATTACTGGTACACTTGACCTGCTACACCTTGTTCAGTACATCCAAAAATATCTGTGGAAACAATTAGATGGAGAGAGCCTTAAGCTCAAAGTGTGTGTGAAAGGTATCTGAGTTTAATGTTCTTAAAAAAAAAAAAAAAAACAACCAAACAAACAAAAAAAACAACAACCCTCTTCTGGCAAGTTTATGTTTCTGGATCCTGCAGGGTGAACTCCACTGAATAACGTTTGGATATAGTAAGACATACTATTGCTGCAGGTCAGGTGGAATTTTAAAACTCCAGGACTATACCACATATTATATCATGTGCATAGTTCACATGATTCTAAGCACATTTTTTTTCTTTAGAGACTGGAACTGAAAGCTGGGGTCAGAGGGAGAATGGGCCTTGGATGGTGAACCTTGGGGGGGATATTATGAATGGGCAAAAAGCCTGGGATAAGACACCCTAGGACAGTGGTTTTCAAACTTTTTTTTTAGCGACCCAGTTGAAGAAAATTGTTGATGCCCACGACCAAACGGAGCTAGGGATGAAGAGTTTGGGGTGTGGGAAGGACTCACGGCTGGGGGTGCAGGCTCTGGGATGGGGCTAGGGATGAGGGGTTTAGGGCGCAGGAGGGGGCTCTGGGTTTTGGGGGGTTCCGGGCTGTGGCAAGGGGTTGGGGTGCAGGGGAGGGTCAGGGCTCTGGGCTGGGGGTGCAGGCTCTGGGGTGGGGCCAGGGATGAGGAATTTGGGGTGCAGGAAGAGGCTTCAGGTTTGGGCGGGGCTCCGGACTGGGGCAGAAGATTAGGGCGTGGGGTTGGGGCGCGGGTTTACCTCTGGTGGCTCCCGGTCAGCAGCACAGCCAGGGTGCAGAGGCAGGCTTCCTGTCTGTCCTGGCACCGTGGACCATGGAAGCGTCCAGCAACAGATCCAGCTCCTAGGCGGAGGCACGCAAGTGGCTTCACATGGTTCTCGCCCGTAGGCACGCCCCCCCCAGCTCCCATTGGCTGATAAACTTTGCAGATGACACAAAAATTGGGCAAATGATAAAGAATGAAGAGGACAGGTCATTGATTCAGAAGAATCTGGGCACAAACAATATGCATTTTAATAAAGCTAAATGTAAACAATGGAATAAAGAATGTAGGCCATACTTACAGGATGGGGAATTCTATCCTGGGAAGCAGTGACTCTGAAAAAGGTTTGGGGGTCATGTTGGATAATCAGCTGAATATGAGTTCATAGTGTGATGCTGTGGACAAAAGATCTAATGCGATCCTGGAATGTATAAACAGGAGAAAATAGAGTGGGAGTAGGGAGGGTTATTTTACCTTTGTATTTGTCAGTTGTTGCATGTCCACTCTATCTCCTTGTGTCGGCAGAGTGCATCCACACTAACAGTCTTGCATCCACACAGAGAGCAGTGCACTGTGGTAGCTATCCCACTGTGCAGCTGGCCACAGGGTGTCTTCGGAAGGGTTTGCAATGGGGCAGGTACAGGATCACATGATGCAGGTTTATCAATCCCATCCTTTCAGGGGCATCTTAGTAGATTGTCAGTTGCTTTTCAGCTGAACTGTGTGGAGGGAGGGAGAGGAAAGTAATGTATGTGGGGTGAGGGAGACAGCAGGCTGACTGACCTATCCTGAGGCAGGGGGAGGGGGATCCCCTCCATGTCAGCCGCCCCCACACACACACTCTACTTGGCACAGCAGTCTCTCCTGAAGCTGTTATGCTTATAAGAAGCACACGGGATCTTTTTCATGGGTAAAGGCAATATGCCATGTTTATTGAAGATACAACAATTAGCATATGCATTTAATTACACACACACACACAGTCCCGACCAGTCCAGAGTCCGGATCAATCTAGTGGCCAGCTAGGTTGACCACGGGTAAAGAGGATCCAGGTTCTGTCGGTTGTGACACGATGCTCCGGGGAAGTCTTGGCAGGATGAACCCAAAGTTTTATGGCAATGTACTCTGTTTATATAGTGAGTTTTTTTATTGGGACCAATGAGTTTTGCACCATCGTGCTGTAATAAATTGTTGTTTGACGAGTGCTTGTTTTTTTAAATTGTTTTTTTTATTATTAATTATTATTATTATTATTATTATTATTTTTAATTACGTTTTTAGGGAGTTATCCCATGTTGGTTTTGATTACAGCTATTTTGTTTCCATTGATAGGTTCCTGTCTTATTTTTAGAGTCGTTAATTTGCCCTTTTTTGACATTTCAATAGGGGCATGTTGCAATCTCCTGACGCCCCTACGTCTATTCTTGGTTTTTCCCTAGAACATTTGGTCCGGTGATGGCCTTTACACTTATTTTTTTAACACACATTCCTTATTCACACACAAAACAGGATTGATTTACACAGAGCATTTGAACAGAAACATCAAATTGCAATGCAGGAGAAAACAATCATTGCATTCTTTTACTTATTTTAAAATGCTAAATCTACAACACAGTGGTGACCCTAAAGGTCTGTCACTGCCTTGAAATCAGCTTCAGACACAGATTCTGGCTGATGCATCTTTACCAATGGCACAATAGGCCATTCCTTTCTGCTTTCAGAAAGCGTGGCTGGCAGGATATGATCAAATCATACATCAATACATTTAATACATACTACACAAGATTTTTTGTCCTTCATTCTAAATTATACAAAATACAAACATAAAATCCTATTACTACAAAGCAGCCCACTCTGCCTGCCTGCCTGTGGTTCTGTGATTCCCTCTAAGTTCTCCCACAGCCTCCTCAGCTGCCAGGAGCCGCATCCTGAGCAGCTTTGTGATCTCTTGGTGCTGAGGAATGTCAAAGCAGCACAGCAGGTTCCCCCGCACACACTTTGCCCTAGCAGCAGTCTGCCTGCTGCCTGTTCCCCTAGTGCAGGACAGAACAGGAGCATTGCATGTTAATGATTTGCTCTTTGGCCTGGTCTACACTACGACTTTAATTCGGATTTAGCTGCGTTAATCCGAATTAATCCTTAACCCGTCCACACAACGGAGCCAGTTACTTCGAATTAAAGGGCACTTAAAATCGATTTCTGTACTCCACCCCGACGAGCGGAGTAGCACCAAAATCGATTTTGTAAATTCGAATTAGGGGTAGTGTGGCCGCACACCACCGAATTACTGTGGTTAAAATTAATGGGGTAGTGTGGCCGCACACCACCGAATTAATGTGGTTAAAAAACGAATTAATGTGCTTAGTGTGGCCGCGCACAATCGAATTTATACAATCTGTTTCCCAAATTCGAATTATCTAAATTCAAATTAATCTCATAGTGTAGACGTACCCTTTGTTCCCCAAAGGGAGCAACATGCTCAGCTGTCAGATACTTCCTAGAGCTTTGAAAGAGGAGGGGTGCATGCCTGCAGGGCAACAGAGATAGCAGAGGGGTCACTGCAGACATTGTGGGATACTGGTGGAAGACAGTTATGTCAACAAAACAAACAGCAGTGTCTACCCTGACGCTTTGTCACTTTAACTTTGCCGCAAAAAGCTTGATGCCTCTCGTAAAGGCGGTTTTATTGTGTCGGCAAAACAGCAGAGTTTTGGCGCCAAAAGTAGCTTTGTAGTGTGTGGACCTCCCCTGTTTTGTCAGCAAAAGGCAGCTTTGCCAACAAAACTTTGTAGTGTAGACAAGGCCCTAGTTATACAGCAGTTGTTAAGGGGAGCATTGTTCATTTCAAGTTGAACAACTGATACAAAATACTGTAGAAAGATGATGACCATTGGGAATTAAGCTAAGAACAGAAAACTGCAGAATATATTGAGGGAGGGAAAAATTGCTGGTTCACAGTCTTAATTTTTGGGGGGCTGGGGGCAGCCTTTTTGTTTTGCACATAGCGTGAGAATAAAATGCATTTAAATACAGAAATTTCAAAACAAAGAAATGTCATTCTTTGCAGAGATTTTTGAAGAAAGAGGGGGAGAAATGAAGTCAATATTCTTGTAAAAGAAGAAAACGACTCAGAGATAAGTAGACTTGCTGTTTAAGTAGAAAATTAAATACCTTGCTATGTCCATCATTACTGCCTTTTTTGGAGCAACATCATATGGCGTGTATTTTCTATGCACCACAAAATCCTTTACATTTGATGGGGCTGGCTTGTTGATTGAAGCAAGATCAGTTGCTAAGAAAAATAAGAGTTAATTGACTAAAGCATGGTCAGTCTATCATGCAGACATTTAAGCTGAGATTTGGGACATATTTGTCATTTTGGGAGTGAAAGGTACAAGTTTCCATGGCAACTCCAAAGCCTTTTAAAGCTCTGGCCTTTCTGAGAATGTGCTTCTCACAGGCTTTTAGAGGTAAGTGTTATGGAATCGTTTGTGATGTGTCATTATTTGTGGTCAGGCAGTGGTGAGTAAAGATAAACTTGGTGGTGTCACAGTGAGACACTGCTAAGTGTGGAAAACTATATTTTGAGGAGTATGCTCCTACAGGGTGTAACTATGATAAACTCATATTGCTAAAAATGTCCTCATTCCTTTTTCAGTGTTTTAAAAAGTGCACAGATCATGGTAGGTCTACTACCCTTGCATTTTGGATCATTGTGATTTAAGATAGTATGTCACAGGACCCAATCCTGCAGAATCTTACTCTTGTGAGAAATCCTTGTTTACAGCTATGGTCCCATTGACTTTAATATTAATCGGCACAACATGACCAAGGCCACGGCATCGGTCAATGCTGGACTTGGAACACAGGAATTCCTGATCTCAATGTTGTATTTAAAGGACTCGCCCTTATCTTTGACTTTCACCGCAAACTGTCACAGACCCCAACCTTTTCCCATACTGATATTAACCATTAAAAATGCTTTCTGCATTTTTAGCAATGTCTTTTTACTTGGGGGTCGGGGAGAGGCACATAGTTTAGCCCAGGCTTGTTAAATATTAAAATATAGACCCCACCCTTCCCTGCGTAGAAATAGTCAAGTCAATTGAATAGTTCTTTTCTAAGTTTCATACTCAATGGCAGAGAAATTTGCTATACTTCCCCAGTGTCTAAAAGTCTATATAGACCAGAAGTGTGAACAGCTTTTTTTTTTTTTTTTTTTTTTTAATTTTGTCTCTCTCTTTATCACCATTATTGAGTATAATTTTGCTATCAGGATTTCTCAGTGTTATCCTTTTCAATAAACAATGAGCAGACAAATACTTTCAAGCTGGATGATTTAACTTATTTTAGATTAAGGCAAAACAGTGGTAAGAAAAGTAACATTTTCATGTAAGAGCATTGCACCCATTCTCCTTTCTAACCTGCTGCATTACTCTGTCTCACAAATGGCAGCTGACTTAGTATACAGCACACTCCTAGAAATTTAAAAGGGCAGTACACAGAAAAACAAGATAATAAGATTTGCATAGCTACATACAGTTAAAATTACTATTACAAAAGTTATTATGGTATCGTCTCCCAATTAAACTAGTTGCAGAATAAAACAATTCCCTTGGATAGGAATACGCATTGACTGAAACCTTCTGCCATCCTGTGCCTACATTAGACAATGTTATTTTTGTCTTATGTTCCTTTGTTATGTGAATACAACATGCATTAGTGTGAACAGGAATCATACATAAGCATCATGAGGGAATTAGTAGAGTTTGCTTATAGAGTTTCCTGCTTAAATGGCAGGGAAAATAATTTTCAGATACAACTGCATTTTGATGGCTTAACCTATTACAGTGTTCATGTTTTATCATCTTAAATTGCTCAAGAAGAATTTTAGTCTGCACAACATGGTACCAACAAAGAGGGTAGGTAATTAGAGCAGCTACTTTATTGATAGAATGTTTGTTAGCTCTGATGCAGAATATGGACAAGCTGATCAGACTGAACAATCACTTAACTTTGTGGTTCTCCATTATCAGGATTCCTACTGAGAGACTACACTGTGCATATTACAGAGTGTTCTTGAAAAGCAGACTGTATCTGTAATTCACTGATAACAAGCGATTAATTACTGTTTGTGTACTCATCAGAATGTTCTCAATGTCGCCATGTACAAATGTCCAAACAACTTTTCTATCTGAATAAACAGTGGGGAAAATGTATTTCAGAATGAAGTTGGTAATTAAAATGGGTCTTTCACACCATCCTCACAGGTCACTAGAGTTCACTGATGACGTGTTACAGTGGAATAGAGAACATTGGAGCACTAGTAGTGGACCACCAGTGCTGAATTAGATCAGATAGACCAGTGTTTCTCAATGACCGATCCAGTGCTGGTGCCTGTCCATGAGATCTCCCTGACACCTTTTAGGAAGGCAGCAAACCGATCCCTGGTATTAAAAAGGTTCAGAAACACTGAGCTAGACCATAAAGAGAGTTTGAAAGCCCAATGGTGGCAAAGGCTAAGAATTTTCAAAGTCCCAACCAGAACTGTTCTATACAGTAGATTGCTTGACTGAGCAGGACTGCCTACATCAAGTGGTGCAGACAAAAACAAAGAACGCAGGGCATGTGCATCTACAATGCATGCAACAGCTTTAATGAAAATATACTGGATCTGTTCCCCAAACAACACATCTTGGTCCTCCCTAGGAATGGAAGGACTGAGAGCGCCATGATTTTAACTTTAATACTACTTAAATATAAGGAGCTTTCAATGGAACTATGCTTATTTACAGCTGGCCTAGCCAGTCCAGTCTGAAAATCTGGCCTAAACAGACCAGTGACTGGGTAAACACGTCGTCTCAACCTTTTCCTTAGTGGGAACCATCTTTTCTATATTGGGGATCCTTCTCCAGGATCTCCCTTCCATCAGGCAGGATCTAGTCAGGCCTTCATTATTTAGCAATATGGGAAGGACAGGGTGGTTGTAATCCTCTGATGCCTGTTCATGAACCCCCTGTTCAAGCTGAGAACTCCTGAGGCAAAGAAACATGACAGCTATTCTGTGTTCACTGATAGCTCATACACAGCCATCTACATTTGACCGTGTCTGGCTAAAAGTAGAAATGATGAATGTATTATCCATCCCCATCTCTTTCAGTGAAATGCCATGTGATTATAACTTGCATGAGAGCATGTTAGCAGATACATGGAGAAGAAACCTCTGTTAGTGGGGGAGCTCTTTTTGTCTTTTTATTTAACTCATTGGAATAGGAGTTTGAAAGTTCAGATTACTCTCATTATTATTGGGTGTACATTCCAAGACTGTGAGAAAAGGGGCAGAGAAAGGAGAGAGAAAATATACTCTCTAAAAAATATACAGGACACCTATTTGTGCCAGCTTAGCTTTTGGAGGCCTCTTTTATCCACTAACCATAGCACATGCTTCCTTTTATAATCCAAAACCTGTCTGCGTGTTTTTAACTGAATCACTCTTGCGAAAATTAATTGGTTTTAATTATCAGGGGAAAAGTCACATATTTCAACCAGTTTTGCAAACCTGAAAATTACTTTGAGAAGTGTGCCAAATCTCAAATGCCACAAGATTTCCCAAACCCTTTGTATAGCAATGCAATATTCAATGTCAAAAAACTATGTTAAGGCAGAGTTAATATTGCCTGGTGATATGTCATCCCATTGCAGACCACTGAGTTGAGCAAAACTCAAACTTCTGAAAACCAGGAAATACACAGTTAAAGTGTAAGCCCACATGACCTTAACTCTGCCCTGTTTCAGCAATGACCTAATATGACCTGTTAACAAAAATACCTTTATTCTGCTAACTCAACAGCTAATGTACAATTTCTTCACCTCCTGTTACAACCCATTTACTAGCACAAGATTCAAACTAACGTTATTAATGGACAAAAAGGGGAGCAGAAAAGGTTGCCTATTGTTTCCAGCAGAAAAGGGTATGTAGTTGGTAGGAGTTAGTAGTCATTTAGGCAGGTGTATATTTCATGTTCCACAATTTACATAGTGAGCCAGCCAGCCCCCATTCTCAATCAGCTGGGCCTTGGTACATCTCCCTAGCCAGGCCCCAACCCATTCACTGTGTTCCCCCCTTCAACTCGACCCCTCCCCACTCCTGTACCCAGCCTCCCCCCTCACCAGAAGCAGAGAACACATCTCACTGAAGTCTTCACTCCCTGGTATACAAATGTTTCTATTGTCATTATTTCCCTCCTCCTATAGCCTGACTCACATGCAGTGTCTGGAGTGAAGGACAACTATCTTTCAGTGGAATGGTGTTCCTGGTCATGTTGCATAATGGCAGGAAGGTGAAGTTTGTGGCAGGGCTAGCAAGAGAAACCAGAAACAGGATTTCTGTACAACATACTTACAGTTTTAGGTTTGTGAGAAAGATACTGACCCCTGTTCAATAGATGTACCCCATTTCTGAGAAACAGTGAACAGGGCCAGCTCCAGCATTTCTGCCGCCCCAAACAAACAAACAAACAAACAAACAAACAAACAAAAAAAGCCACGATTGGCGGTGGCAGTTCAGCGGCAGGTCCTTCGCTCCTAGAGGGAGTGAGGGACCTGCCACCCCCGATTTGCCGCAGGTGCCGCCCCTCTCCCTTGGCCGCCCCAAGCTCCTGCTTGTTAAGCTGGTGCCTGGAGCCGGCCCTGACAGTGAAGTGCCTGAGCTTGTAATGTTTCTATGGCGTGCAGTATGCATTTTCCAGTTAGCCATGAACCCTCCTATTTCCCAATTGATATTCTTCCAACACTTATTAATAGCTTTCACATTGTTACTGTAGCAATTATTCCAACACTCAGCCAAATCAGAGAAAACTATCACAGTTCCTGGACACAAATCTTTGATGAGATTCATATCTGCTCTCATAAATTGTATGAGATATGCACCAGGAATAAGGCTGCCTCATAGGCTAGTAAAATACAGATTTTTTTTTCAAACAACAGATCTAAGCCTTGCCCCCCTACTACCTATCCTCATTTTCTACCCTCTCTTCAGCCACAATCCCTCTCCATGTCCCTGCCTCCCCATCCCTATCTCCCAGACACAAAGTCCTCTCTCCAGCTCCTCCCCACCCAATAAAACAAAATATTTGGTGAGATTGATTGCTGACTATTCTGCTGTATTCACAGTAAACCTCCCCATAAAATAAAAACATGTTATAATATAGCAGGGACAGCTTGTAACAAGAAACACGAACTATTAAATCTTTATTGCACTGGTGTACAAAGGTTTGGACTAGAAATGTCAGTGATGAGGTGTTCACCACAGGCGCTGGCATTGGGACAGTCCTTTTGCTCGCCAGGCAAACAAATCTGCCTAGAAACTCTCTCATTTTTCCTTGGTGCATAGGAAGGAGTGAACATGTTCTTAAATATCATTCACAATTTGAGTCCCATAAAGATTTAGTGGGCAGCATGCACTATCTTGGGTAAAACTTGATAGATTGAGATCATTTTGATCCATGTCACATCAATAGTTTGATCACTAGCTCTGTGCAAAATACAAAAATAAATAAATAAATAAACCTAGTAACCTTTCGAAAAATGGTTATTTTTTCTGGGTTTATATCTTCCACAACTTCTAGTTCAAATGACCCCAAATGTGGGTCACTAATCCTATCCTGTAGCCTCCTGAGTACACCAAATTTCAAAGGAATTTGATTAAGAGGTTGATTATAGAGGACTTAAAAATGTCCACCTTTAAACGGAAGTTGGGACTCAATCTTAACTATAGTGGTGCTGCCGTGCCACTATAATATCCTACTACTGCAATGTCAGCATTAGGTATGTGCCTAAATGGCATGTGACCCCTCCCCCCCATAACCTTCTAGTCCAAAAGCAAGCATGCTAACAGTCACTGTTATTGCTGCTAAGTATATAGGCTGGCAAGTTTATTTTGTTTCCTGAATAGTTCTGGATCCCAACAAGTCTTCATGAGTCAAAAAGAAAGAAATTCAAATAAATAAGATTATTGCTACAAAAATTATCCAGCACCTGTCCATGCTATTTTATAATCCTGAAAGACAATCAACAAGTGACAAAGAGTCCTGTTGCACCTTATAGACTAACAGACGTATTGGAGCATAAGCTTTTGTGGGTGAATACCACGAAAGCTTATGCTCCAATACATCTGTTAGTCTATAAGGTGCCACAGGACTCTTTGTCGCTTTTTTACAGATCCAGACTAACATGGCTACCGCTCTGATACTAATCAACAAGTGAAAGACCCTAAAAACAGCCACTGAGAGGGGAAGACAGAGTCAAAGAAGATAGGACCAGTGTGAGGTATGAAAGTTTGGTCTTTCTCATGGGAAGGTTATTATTTCAGATGTAGAATCAAAGAGTAGTGTGAGATTCTGAGTCAGGACTTCTCATAAACTCAGGGTATAATTTCATTTAGGGTCACAAGTTTATTCAAGCTGAATGATTCCATAGAAAACATACTAACTCTGAGGACATTAGAGTTATTTAATTTAGAATAGTATCACAGGACTTTCTTCCCACAGCTACTCCCTCTCCTCACTTAGGCAATCATGCAGCTTAACCTCATCCCTTTCCATAATCTTATTTAAAAAAAATAAATGTTGGTGATGTAAATTCAAGGGTAGAATTTTCAGGAGTACATTGTCAAAAGTGACTTAAGGCCCAGATCCTCAAAGGTATATAGCTGCCTAAATCCATTTTTTTATTTCAATGGGAGTCAGGCACCAAAATATCTTTGAGGATCTGGGTCCTAGGCACTTAGGAAGATGAGTCTCACTGAAGTCATTGAGACTCTAAAGTCATTTGGGGCAAAATTATTAAAAGTTTTACAGGTGAAATTCTTAATCATGTAACAGTGTGATATTTACAGGGTGTCATGGGCATTTGGATTCTGAGCTATTTTATTAAACACACCAGTCACAACAAAGTCCAGACAACATAACAAAAAAATTAAATGTATAAAAGTCAAAAACAGATGCCATACTGATGCAAGACAACACAACCTGCCTCTCCTTTCCAACAGCCACAATTCTTTTGACAGAAGAACACCGGCACTGAAGATTTACCCCATCCTTCAGATACAGTCCATTTGGTGTCCAAAGTCCAGTCAAAGCGGAAATCAGTGGTGACTGGTTGTCCTTTCTCAGTCCCATAACAGGTGTTCCATCCTTCCATTACATAGCACTGAAGAGTCTGGATCTGGTGTCCTCCCAATACTTGGACCCAAGCTCAGCTTCTCGATACACAACAATGAATCCTTCCATGAAAAACAAAAGACAGGGAAATACAAAATAAAACAAATATAGCCAACAGCAATAGCAACATCCTCACAGTTATTACACAATACTGATATTCCATTCCCCTGACAAACTAGTCTCTATGAGGATGTCTACACAGCAAAGAAAAGCTCATGGCTGGCCTGTTCCAGCCCAGTCAGGCTCGCGGGACCTGGGCTGCAAGACTGTTTCATTGCTGTGTAGACTTCTGGGCTCAGCTGGAGTCTAAGCTCTGGGCCTCGCCTCCCCACACGGTCCTAGCGCCCGGTTTCCAGCCTGAGCCGAAAAGTTTACACAGCAATAAAATACACCCACAGCCTGAGCCCACATGCCCAGGCCAGCCATGGGTTTTTCTTTGCTGTGTAGCCATAACCTGATATCTACCGTAAGTAAAATAAATCAAACACTTGGCCAGAATAACTCTCCCCGCTCAATACAAAAATCTCTTTCCAATTTCTACTATATCATGAGCTAAAACATTCCAGGTTTTGCTCACTTATGTGAGGTTTTTCCATATTTAATAAAATGAATGTAAATAGAGTACAAACCCTTTTAAAGACATGAATATTTCTTTCCATAGACACCAGACTCTACAATTTAGCAGGCTATTTCAGGAATATTCTTGAAAGCTTCCGGCTCTGAAGCAAGCACTAATGTAGCTGCAAGCAGTAGCTGATGCAAAAGTGGACAAAAAGTGTCAGGGCCATGTTTCTGTGCTGGTGTACATCAGTTGATTTCAATGCCTGATTTTAAAATTGGCGTATCACAGCCACTGTTACACCACTGCAATGTCATAGTCTTTAATGGAGTTGTTCTTGACTTGTGAGAGGATAATCAAACTTTGTGTTCTTTTGCTAGCATAAGCTTTTCATCCCCAAAACCAATAGGTCTTATTTTGCTCTCCCATGTTGTAAAACAGGAATAATTCCCATGCAAAACTAGTATACTATCAGGCCCTGGATAACTAAGAAAAGAAAAAAAATGACATGGTCCAAATGTTCAAGCTTGGGTGCCTAAAGTTAGAGCCATAGATACATAATTTAAATTTATATTTGTATGCCTAAATGTGGATTTAGAATCTTTAAGCACACAGGTTTGAAAATTTTGAGACTGCTAGCTCAAGATAGATGACTCTGACATTTGAAGGCAAAAAAGAAAGGGGCAAAATAGCTAAGGCATTTTTTTTAAATTAGACAAATTCTTGATGTTCCATTTGAACATGTTTCACATAAAGACCTAAGGAGTAACAACATATAGCTAATGTATCCTCTGTTCTTCTGTTGCAGCAGTTTGAACTGTTCTAGGATTGAATCTCATGTCATTGTGGAAATTCTATACAAGTCTAATGCCTCAGCATCAGAAAGACAGTTTATTTTAATTAAACTCTCCATAAATAAATGGAAGACTACTATTTCTCATAGAAAATGGACTAATGTGCGCTCTTAACCTAGTCATTGGCATGTTTTGCCAATTTGGGACAAGGCAGATGTTGATAAGGATTTAGGATTAGTATTACCTCAGTTTCTAAAATGAGGTATTATTTTCCAGGCACTGATAAGTTTCCCTTACTCACTGGTCTTCTTCACCAGTTTAGTGGATGTTAACCTTGTTTTCCTAAGTGAAAGGTACTTTATAACTTTGCATAGACATTGGCAGTAGATCACACATGCCTAGTCCTTGAAGCTTGATGACCTTAGCCCCCCCTTCTCAAGCACATACATAAAAAGTCCCAAATGCATCAGACCTGGGAAACAGACAATGAAGTGGGAACTCCATAGTCCCCTACACTCCAGAGATGAGCTTGGAGGTAGATTTCTTTTGGGGCAAGAAGGGGTAAGGTGCAGGTGGCCTGTATATTGGCAAGATGACAGGTTGTTGTTTTCCATTTCCCAGCTTGGAAGGTAGATTCTGTGTGGGGAGGGATTCTTGTCCTCCACCACCACATTGCCCTCTCACTTAGTCCTTATTTGGATAGCTAGAATTTTCACCCTGTTTATTATCACAGCCATTTCTGCATTTTACAGGTGCAGAAGCACTCTATGTTAGTAAAGAGACCACCCTGACTCAGTCATCCATTGACCTTGCTTTTCTGTTAGAACTTAGGTAGCAACAAGGACAAAGCAAGAGTCGGAGGATGTGTTGTTTGTTTTCTTCACTCATTGTAAAATGCTCCTGCCTATTTGATTGTTCCCACCTTAGTGGTAACAGGGCTGACACGATGCACTGCCTATGTGAGAATGATATTTTTCACACTAAATCATTCTTGTGCTCCTTTGGGTCTTCCACTTTAGATGACACTTTATCAGGTCTTATAGTTATTGGATTTCTTTTTTTCTTTCTATTTAAGTGAATTTAATACTTGTGAAGGGTGCTAGGTTGAGAGCCCTAGAGAATCAAGTCCTCCATTTATCCACAGAGCAATTTATCTCAGACTGGATCTGGAGGCACAACCTGTAGGGGTGACAATGGAGTCTCTCTCTCTCTCTCTCTTTCTCTCTCTCTCTCTCTCTCTCACACACACACACACACTCACTCCTTAGCCTCTCTTCTGAGATTGGTGGTGGTTGTTTTGATGATATGGGCATCTTTCAGCAGGAACTAATCTGAAACTACCAGCTTATTTCACATCAGCGGTGATTCTTTTTGTTACTACAACCTGCGCTGGATTTAAAATAGCAAGCTAGAGATAATAGGTACCATATCCCATTTACCCTTTCTTGTTTCCAATAGGAGTGGATGGGTATTTTGAATGTTAGTAACCTCACAGTTGTTTGCCTTTCAGCAGCACAACTGTGAATGGTTGTGTTTGCTGGATTTCCTACATTAAGTTTATTGGGAATTGACTTGAACAAAATAGATTACTTTAGCTGTGAAATGACAATAAGGATCCATAGAAAGTACTGAGCACAACTAAATATTACTGTAATAACTTGGAAGCTGTTTCATCTAGCTTCCTCTTTGTCTAGTTAACTCATGCGTTGGTTTATAAATGGAATGTTTATAATAATAATAAGTGCCAATTATGTGGAGACTGATTTCTATATGAAATTAAAAGAAAATTTTAACAACACATAATAATTCCAACTCATTACGTATTTACAGAATATATGGGAACACTTTATTCCCCACTGACATGTTGCCATCTGTGGGGTGTGACATGGCAGTTGTTTAACCATGCACAGTATCACACTTCATTTTAGGACAAGAAATACAGTATACTATGAACAGGTGGAATCATAGAAATGTAAGTCTGAAAGAGATGTTGAGAAGACATGTAGTCCAGCCCCCTGTGCTGTGGCAGGACCAAGTAAACTGAGACCATCCATGACAGGCATTTGTCTAACTTGTTTTTAAAAACCTTCAATGATGGGGATTCCACAACCTCCCTTGGAAGCCTGTTCCAGAGCTTAACTACTCTTCTAGTTAGAAAGATTTTCCTAATATCTAACCTAAATTTCCCTTGCTGCAGATTAAGCCCATTACTTCTTGGTGTACCTTCAGTGGACATAGGGTATGTCTACACTACGGGATTACTCTGAATTTACAGAATTCGATTTTTGGCAACCGATTGTATAAAGTCGAGTGTATGCGGCCACACTAAGCACATTAATTTGGCAGTGTGTGTCCATGTACCGAGGCTAGTGTCGACTTCCGGAGCGTTGCACTGTGGGTAGCTATCCCATAGCTATCCCATAGTTCCCGCAGTCTCCCCCGCCCACTGGAATTCTGGGTTGAGATCCCAATGCCTGATGGGGCCAAAAACATTGTCGCGGGTGGTTCCGGGTACATCCTCCCCCTCCCTCTGGGAAAGCAACGGCAGACAACCGTTTCACACCTTTTTTCCTGGGTGAACAGTGCAGATGCCATACCCTGGCAAGCATGGAGCCCGCTCAGCTTAAGACAGCAGTCATGAACATTGTAAACACTCGCGCATTATCGTGCAATTTATGCTGAACCAGAACCTTCAAAACCAGGCGAGGAGGAGGCGGCTACAGCAGCGCGGCGACGAGAGTGATGAGGACATGGACACAGAATTCTCTCAAACCGCGGGCCCCGGCTCTTTGGAGATCATGCTGTTAATGGGGCAGGTTATAGCCGTGGAACGCCGATTCTGGGCCCGGGAAATAAGCACAGACTGGTGGGACTGCATAGTGTTGCAGGTGTGGGACGATTCCCAGTGGCTGCGAAACTTTTGCATGCATAAGGGCACTTTCATGGAACTTTGTGACTTGCTTTCCTCTGCCCTGAAGCACCAGAATACCAAGATGAGAGCAGCCTTCACCGTTGAGAAGCGAGTGGCAATAAACCTGTGGAAGCTTGCAACGCCAGACAGCTACCGGTCAGTCGGGAATCAATTTGGAGTGGGCAAATCTACTGTGGGGGCTGCTGTGATGCAAGTAGTCAAGCAATCACTGAGCTGCTGCCACCAAAGGTAGTGACTCTGGGAAATGTGCAGGTCATAGTGGATAGCTTTGCTGCAATGGGATTCCCTAACTGTGGTGGGGCGATAGATGGAACCCATATCCCTGTCTTGGCCCCGGAGCACCAGGGCAGCCAGTACATAAACCGCAAGGGGTACTTTTCAATGGTGCTGCAAGCACTGGTGGATCACAAGGGATATTTCACCAACATCAACGTGGGATGGCCGGGAAGGGTTCATTACGTTTGTGTCTTCAGGAACACTAGTCTGTTTAAATGGCTGCAGCAAGGGATTTACTTCCCAGACCAGAAAATAACCGTTAGTGATGTTGAAATGCCTATAGTTATCCTTGGGGACCCAGCCTACCCCTTAATGCCATGGCTCATGAAGCCATACACAGGCAGCCTGGACAGTAGTCAGGAGCTGTTCAACTACAGGCTGAGCAAGTGCAGAATGGTGGTAGAATGTGCATTTGGATGTTTAAAGGGTCGCTGGCGCACGTTACTGACTTGCTCAGACCTCAGCCAAACCAATATTCCCATTGTCATTGCTGCTTGCTGTGTGCTCCACAATCTCTGTGAGAGTAAGGGGGAGATGTTTATGGCGGGGTGGGAGGTTGAGGCAAATCGCCTGGCCGCTGATTACACGCAGTCAGACACCAGGGCGATTAGACAAGCACACCAGGAAGCGCTGCACATCAGAGAAGCTTTGAAAACCAGTTTCATGACTGGCCAGGCTACGCTGTGAAAGTTCTGTTTGTTTCTCCTTGATGAAAACCCGCCCCCTTGATTGACTCATTTCCTGTAAGCAAACCACCACCCCCCTTCAATCACAACTTGCTTTCAAAGGAAATAAAGTCACTATCATTTAAAAATCATGTATTCTTTATTAATTGATTACAAATATAGGGAGAGAACTGACAAAGTAGCCTGGGTGGGGTTTGGGAGAAGGATAGGAGGGAAGGAAAAAGCCACTTCAAAAGTTCAAAATAATGATAGCCTTTTGCTTGGGCTGTCCACTGGGGTGGAGTGGGAGGGTGTACGGAGCCTCCCCCCCCCCCGTGTTCTTGGACGTCTGGGTGAGGAGGCTATGGAACATGGTGAGGGGGGAGGGCGGTTATACAGGGGCTGCAGCAGCACTCTGTGACCCTGCTGCCGTTCCTGAAGCTCCACCAGACGCTGGAGCATGTCCGTTTGATCACGCAGCAGCCCCAGCATTGCAGCCTGCCACCTCTCATCTCGAGCGTCCCTCATGGCCTCATGTTCACTGGCATCTTTCCTGTACTTTGATACCGTGTCCTTCCACTCATTCAGATGAGCTCTTTCATCGCGGGTCGATTGCATGATTTCAGAAAACATGTAGTCTCGCGTGCGTTTTTTTCGCCGCCTTATCTGAGATAGCCTTCGGGATGGAGGAGGGAGGCTTGAAAAATTTGCAGCTGCGGGAGGGAGGGAAAAGAGGGAGAGAAGTATTTAAAAAGATACATTTTACAGAACAATGCTTATACTCTTTCACGGTGAACAACACTATTCACATTACATAGCATATGTGATTTCAGTACAAGGTCGCATTTTGCATCTTATATTGAGTGCCTGCAGCTTTGGTGTTAGAGATCACAGACCCAGGGCCGGGCAACAGAATTCGGCTTGCATGCAGCCATGGTAAGCCACTGTCTTTCGGCTTCTGCAACCTTCATAAAAGCAGCGCCCTCCTTTCCCATACCAAGCAAAGCCCATTGAGTGCTGCGGTTTTCCTGTTAACGTGCAGCAGCAAAAACCAAACTAAACCCCACTACCACCCATCCAATTCTCTGGGATGATTGCTTTACCCCTCCCCCCACCGCGTTGCTGGTTTCAGGGAAGATCCCTGCTAGCCAAACGTGAAAAGCTCAGCGCCAATGCCCCCCCCCACTTGGCTAACTGCAGGGAAGGATTTCTTTTCAGCCACAGGCAAACAGCCCAGTAGGAACGGCCACCTCTGTCCCCTTCATTAAATTCCCGTATTTCAACCAGGTTACCATGAACGATATCACTCTCCTGAGGATAACACAGCGAGATAAAGAAAGGACGTTGCTTGAATGCCAGCAAACACCGGGAACATACGCTGCCAGGCTTTGTCATGCAATGATACCAGATTACTTGCTATTAGCATGGCGTGGTCAAGAGTCCTACTATGGAGGACGGAATAAGGCTGCACTGCCTAGAAACCTTCTACAAAGGCTTTTGGAGTAGCTCCAGGAGAGCTTCATGGAGATGTCCCTGTAGGATTTCCGCTCCACCCCAGACATGTTAAGAGACTTTTCCAGTAGCTGTTCTGGCCGCGAATGCATCCCAAGTCCTCAGGGCAAATTAATAATTAAAAATAGCTTGTTTTTAAACCATGTTTTATATTTACAAAGGTACACTCACCAGAGGTCCCTTCCATGGCCTCATTGTCTGGGATAACGCTTTGGGAGGGTTGGGAGGGTACTTCAGTCAGGCTGAGAAAAAGATCCTGGCTGTTGGGGAGAATGGAGTGCTGTGTGCTCTCCGCAAGCTCATCCTCCTCCTCCTCCTCCTCATCTTCCCCATCCGCAGAATCCTCAGGCATGGCTGAGATTACCCCCGCCTTGGAATCCACAGTCAGAGGTGGGGTAGTGGTGGCGGCCCCCCCCTAGAATTGCATGCAGCTCAGCGTAGAAGCGGCATGTCTGCGGCTCTGACCCGGACCTTCCATTTGCTTCTTTGGTTTTCTGGTAGGCTTGTCTGAACTCCTTAACTTTCACGCGGCACTGTAGTGAGTCCCTATTGTGGCCTCTCTCCATCATGCCCTTGGAGATTTTTTCAAATGTTTTGGCATTTCGTCTTTTGGAACGTAGTTCTGCTAGCATGGAATCCTCTCCCCATATAGCGATCAGATCCAGTACCTCCCATACTGTCCATGCTAGTGCTCTTTTTCGATTCTCGGACTGCATGGTTACCTGTGCTGATGAGCTCTGCGTGGTCACCTGTGCTCTCCATGCTGGGCAAACAGGAAATGAAATTCAAAAGTTCGCGTGGCTTTTCCTGTCTACCTGGCCAGTGCATCCAAGTTCAGATTGCTGTCCAGTGCAGTCACAATGGTGGACTGTGGGATAGCTCCCAGAGGCCAATACTGTCGAATTGCGGCCACACTAACCCTAATTCAAAATGGCAATGTCGATTTCGGCGCTACTCCCCTCATCGGGGAGGAGTACAGAAATAGATTTTAAGAGCCCTTTATGTCAAAGTAAATGGCTTCGCTGTGTGGACGGGTGCAGGGTTAATTCGATTTAACACTGCTAAATTCGACCTAAACTCGTAGTTTAGACCAGGCCATAGAGAACCACTGATCACTGTCCTGTTTGTAAAAGCCCTTAACATATTTGAAGACTGTTATCAGGTCCCCCCTCAGTCTTCTTTTCTCAAGACTAAACATGCCCAGTTTTTTTTAATCTTTTCCATAGGTCAGATTTTCTAAACTTTTGATCATTTTTGTTGCTCTTCTCTGGACTCTCTCTAGTTCATCCAAACCTTTCCTAAAGTGACCGGAATTGACACAATATTCCAGCTGAGGTATCACCAGTGCCAAGCTGAGCAGGACAGTCATCTCCTTGTGTCTTACATACAATGTTCCTATTAATGTACGCTAGAATGATATTAATCTTTTTCGCAACTACATCAGATTGTTGACTCATCTTCAATTTCTCATGATGTATAGCTCCCAGATCCTTTTCAGCATTACTACACCTAGCCAGGATTCAGCAAATTTAAGTAGGCAGAATATAATTACCCAAACTGGATAATTACACTTGAGAGTAACACCCTTACTGTCATAAAACACAACCATGACATTTTTTCAAGAAGCACAACTAGTCTGGATCTCATTTTAGTATCTTGTCTGAAAGAGATTTCTTGCAGTACACAGCTCCCTAGCCTGAGACTGGGATTTGGTTCACTATTGATTTAGAGGGAAGAGTGCCACCTACTGAATCACCTACATCAAAATTATTCCCCTGTAAAGGTAGGGAGCATGTTCTGCTTTTCACCACTATATTTTATATTTTAGTACTCATGTGCTTTGCAGAGCCTTCCCTTTCAATCAGTGCTTTGGTTCAGCCTGTTCCCCCAATTAACCCCTCTATCCCCAAATTCTTTGACACCACATACATCTTAATTTTCTGTTCTTCTGTCTGTTCTCATATCCACATGTTTATTTATGATATTTCACTAGTTTTGGTCTGGGAAGAGAGATCCATGCATATATATTTTTAATACTTTTGTGAAAGCTTCACTGAATTACAATATTTGCAACACAGCCAATTTAGGTCCCTACCATTATGCCTCCAATTCTGCTTCACCTGTGCACATTTCCATCAAGCACAATAAAACCAATCTTGTATGAACCTCAAGACCATAGACCAAGGTTAGAATTCCATCGGAGAAAATATGAACACACTGTAAATAGCTATACAACAGCATAATCAGTTTATTTCCAAACAGAAATATCTTCACAGCTTAACCACAGCTTTGGAAAAGGTACACAGAAAATTGCATGTCAAAATGATAAATCTGTCAATTTGTAAAACTGCTTATTGTTATGGGCATGACATTGACAATAAAATGAGGGGGAAAAAACCCTTATCTTGAAAAGTTTCTGCTACAAAAGACATACCACACCTGCTCTTCATTTATATTTGCATGTGGCTTGCTGCATTTATTCAGGATAATTTTTTTTCCCACAGGTCCATTGGCTAAAAGGAAAACCACAATCAAAACACTGGCTGTAGAAAAGTAGCTTATATATTTGCAGGGTCACATGATTACATTAACTGTCTGCCATGTAAAACAAAGATTCCAAGCCATGAAATCCCAACTTTCCTTCTAAGCCATGGGGACGTGATTGGGCTACTTCTCTCCCTGAAGTAGGGGAGAGAAGTACAGGCAGGGAGAGAAGAAGAATCTTCCTGGAGACAACTGGTTGGCTCTTGGGCTCTCTCAGGCTGAGCCTGCAGACTAGACTCACACAGAGCAATAGTGGAGCCAGGGCCGGCTCCAGGCACCAGCTTGCCAAGCAGGTGCTTGGGGCGGTCACTCCGGAGAGAGGCGGCACATCCAGCTATTCGGCGGCAATTCGGCGGACGGTCCCTCACTCCCGCTCGGAGTGAAGGACCTCCCGCCGAA
>NW_020664447.1:24435049-24453363 GCF_002925995.2 Terrapene triunguis
CCTCCCAAGTCCATTGAAGCCAGTGGGACTCTTTCCACAGACTACAGTGAATTTTGGATCAGACCATAAATCTCAACCAAACTAAAAAGTGAATGGAAATGTATTGTTTTTTTCTTCATATATGTTTTGACACCTTTCTAGCACCTTTTAATGCATTATTTGATACTCACTTTAGATATTTAGGCTTATAAAACTTTTAAAGACAACTTTATGAGTTGAAACTCATGGATTATCAACTCTCTTAAAAGTTATTCCTACATGGGAGAGAAATGTCTCTTCAATTCCTAGTCAGGCAAAACTCTCTGGCTCCACTGAAGTCAATGGGAGTTTTTCTAAGAACTTTAAAATGTCAGTTACAACTGGTTAATATCAAAGGATTTAAGTAAAAATATTTTTTAAAAACCCTAATACCTACAACTAGTCAAATATTTTCCAACTGAAAATTTCCATTGGAAAGTGCTATTTGATTAAATCAATGTGTTTCATGAGAATGTACTGATTCTGTCAAAATTTAATGGGAAATCATGAAAACCTTTTCTTTTGACTTTATTTTTTCAACTTTTATAACAGTCAAAATGTTTTGAAATATAAAACTCAAAATATGTAAAGCAAAATCAAAACATTTTGACCTTAGTGAAACATTTTGACAAGGTCACAAAATGTTTTGGAACACTTTGTTTTACAAGTAATTCCAAACTTTTGAGTATTTATCTTGCTTCGGAATGAAACCGAATTTCAGATTTCTCATGGAATGGAAATTTCATTTTTCAATCAGCTCTACTAATAACTGATAAAAAGTAATATATGAATTCAAATACACTGTAATTAAGCTATTACAATTCTTTTAGGACTATGTATATTTTACACTACTCATAATCTTTGATATTGGTGTACAGTAGTCTATGGGTTTATCCTTCTGTATATTATCTTCAAATATGAAGTTTTAAATAAAGAAAATATAAAGGGAATTTATTCTGCTGCAGTATAACCTCTGAGTAAAAAATGCACAAAAGCCTTTTCATGCTATTTCATAAAATAAATAGAAGTAAGACATTCCATAAAAGCGCACACATTTGTTTTTGTTCAACTAAAGAAAAAAAAACATCCAATACCGAGGGAAAAAAGAAAGTTATTTTGCACTGAAGAGCGAAACAGATAGCTTCTAAAACATGAAGTGCATGGAGAAGAAATTCAGGCATGACATTTAAATATTTCAACTGTCTGGTTCCTCTTGCTCTATCCTTTCTGTTCTTCCTTTTTGACAATATTTTTTTAAAGCTACATACATATCTATTAGTACTTAAATAATTTATCCAGTGAGGTTAGCCTTTTTTTCTGTTTGTGGAATTATGATTTCCTCAGATGTATTCATTATTATAAAAGTATACAACATTCCTTTGTTGTTATCTCCCCCCCACCCCCAGTCTGTGGATTGGTCTCAGTTCTCTGTGGCTATTTGATGCTTGCCCATTTAAGCTGTGTTGATTAGTTTTGACTGGCATGAGAAGTCCCATGGTATTACTTTTGTTCTCTGACTGAATATGAAATTCTGCTGCAGATGAATATCAAAAGTAAAATTCACATACTCAGGCAAATTTGAAATTCATTATCAATGGACATTCATCCCAGCATAGTCCAAGTTCAATGAATGTGCACAGCAAGTGCACAAGCATGAGCAAATCAAATTCATTTTCATTTACTAGTCAAGGTATTTGTGGGAAGTATTCTGCAGTATTCATCTAGCTCTATGGACTTTTGTGCCTGTGTGAAGCCCCACTGAATCTGTGGGACTCTCCACAGCAGACTTTTGACCACACAAAGTCCCATCAAAGTCAAGAAGCTTTGCATGATGCAGTGCTCCATCTGTGTGTATCAGATTGAAGGATTAGGGCACGTATGTAAATAATCTTTCTTATTCAATCATTCCCTCAAGGAAGAGTTAAAGTTCTGATGTCACCTCAAATTTACTTGCCCTTTGTACTGTGTGTACATCAGCAGCTATCCAGAGCAATCTATTATATTTCAGTTATGGAATATAAATTTTCTGTGTTGAATATAGCATAATAAATCAATTCTGCATGGACTACTGAAAAGACACGTGCCTTCAGGAGTTCTGTGGATTCTGCACTAATGCATCTGGCATATGGATTATGATTTTATTTGCTGAGAATATCATATATAAAAATAGAGATTAGTGGTCAGAGTGAATGGAAAGGGACTACTGATAAAATTAATAATGCCTCAAGAGCATGAAACATCCCAATTTTACATCCCCTTAAACCAGTTTGCTGTGCTGTCTTGTTTATTGGGTTAGAAACTCCTTCTCCCCCATCCCCCAATTCTGTTTTCTTTCAAAGAGAAAGAAAATGTTTCTCTTTCTTTCCTATAGCTAAGACTATTCCCAGACCCTTATCTCCTGTCTTAGCTTCTGGAACCACCACCTCCTCCTCCATCTCCATGACACCCTCATTACCCTCTACCTGTTCATTCAGAATATTACTGCTAAGATCAATTTACATGCCCATCATTCTGAGCATTACTCTCCAAGTCATAGCACTAACATTAGGAAAACATTTAATATGATTTTGCTGATGGAAATAAGGGAAAGTCAACTTCCTTGATCATCTAGCTTTCTGCACCCCATCAGCTAGTGCTCCACAGATCACCAGTTGTTGTTACACCACAGTTTAGGATCACTGATCTAAAAGATAATCAGCATTTTCTCTCTGATGCCATTTAATTTGCACTGTTATTGTGGCAGCATTTCTCCCTTTCATATATATTTTTTTCTTGGGTGGTGGGGAAGAATTCCTACTCATTTTGACTTGAAGACTTTACTATTTAATGTTCCATGGATTTAGGAGTATAGATACCCACACCACAATATGTAGATTGCTGGAAATCTATTTGTTTTCTCCATCCATCTACCATACTCCAATCTCTCCACTCTACTCATATCTTTTAGCATCATGGTTCCAAGGAACTTTTGAATATTAATGCTGTTTGAAGCACATGACACAGACTTCCTAATTCAACATCTGCTTAGTAATGTATCCCTATAAATGCCTAGTGCCAAATTCAGCTCTGGCATAAGTGACACTTCAGCCAACAAGAGCTGTGTCCACTTCCACTAAGAATAACCACAGAAGTCCTTTCTTTTGAGAGAAAGAGTCTCAAATCAACCTTACTTCAAGATTCCAAAGAAGATTCTGTAAAATAAAAAGGCAAAATGGTTCATATAAGAATTTACATGTATATTCCACTAACACACAGTCAGTTTCATTCATTCATTATTTTTTGTGGAATTGCCTACTTAAGTAACTTTCAACAAACAGAAATTAAAGCAACATAAAGGAGAATCACTGTCCTTAATGTGGCAAAATACGTTTTTCAAGAAATAGTGTTAATATAAGATCCACCAAACTCCATCTTCAATTTCGTAAGGGATATATGAATTGTACTCCCTGTTTTGCTGAGGCATGGGACATTGTGGATGAGTTGTACACATGCATGCAGACATCAGCAGCTCATTCTGAGTAGCGTGGTGGCAGAATAATTATAAATGAAAAGACCTCTCAGGTCATCCAGTCCATATGTTAGCTAGTACAGGATTGTACCCTTCAGCATATTTTGTGTTGATGTGTCCAGTCCAATTTAGGAGAGTCAGGTGATGGGGCTTATACCAATTACCTGGCAAATATGTTCTACACTCTACAGATATCAATATTTGGACTACTTTCCTTACAGCCAGCATAAATCTTCCTTCTTATTATTCCTAGTTACAGCCTAATTAGCGCCTTTCTCTCTTTGATGTTCATACCCTTCAAATACTTGCAGATGATTACCAGAGATCCTAGTTTTCCATTATAAAAAAACAAAATTCTCTGATAAAAAACATAAAAATCCATGTTTTTCCATGATTAAAATGAAATCCTGAACTTTAGTTTCCCTAGCCACAATATATATACGTATCAGCTGAACACAATCTTTTATTGATATATTTATCATTTTTAATCAAGTTCGAAGCCTACCAGTGCCATCAATCATTATAATAAAATAAAATTAATAGAATTGCAATTTGCATTTCTTACATATACCAAATACTTCTATGTCTGTAGTCTATATTTTCAAAAAAATTGTTTTTTTTAAATGCACAAAAACGCTGGAATGATCCAGTCGCAGTGCATTGTTTCTTTACTGTTGTTGATGGCCCTTTTGTTTCAAGCCTCTTGTTTTCATTTCTTTTCATTCAGTTTATGTTTAATTCTTTCCATGTGTTCTGCAATTCTCTGCCTTCAAACATAATCTACAGCCTTGCTGCATACATTGCAGAACAGCACATTACCATCAACGTGAAATGTGTCCTTGCCAAACTCAGTGATATGGTCTTTAGGGTGATTTTTAAAGTTTTCAGCATCTTTTCACAACTTTAATTACTCATGTCTGGAGGCTGATTGGTAGGAGCTGTTGTTATGTGACATTGAACCCTTTGCACTGAGAGTCACACCGGGTTTCTTCCTTGCCTTCAATCCTGGGCTGAGGACAAGGTATCCACAGCCCTTCTTCCTGGAGCTGTGCTTCACTTGTATGTAGCAGGTTTCCACATCTCAGGGCAGGGCATTCCCTCCTCAGCTCAGAGCAGGGATTTATCATGTTCAGGAGGTATTCACCTCACTGGCACCTGATCCTCATTTTCAGCTTGGTTCTGCTAATCATTCCAGAACACCTGTTTTTAAAGAGGCCATGCCTTCAAACAGCATTATCTGGCACTGGGCCCTAGGGTTGCCACCTCTGACGTACAAAATCCAGGACATCTGGGATGATCTTGAAGCCATTAAACTGCACATCTGGCCGTGTACACTGAGCACCTTCCATATTTCCTAGGACAGCTACCTCAAACAAGAGAAAATACTGGGAAAATCTGGGCAGGTGGCAAACCTACTGGGCCCCAGCTATCCCAAACTTCCTCCATTCTTCTAGTTACACATGTATTTCTCATATCTTTCTGCATAATTCAGTCTCTTCCTACTCCTTAATCATCTTTTATTTCTCGTCTCTCAACTCTCTCTAATTTATCCATCTCTCTGATACTGAAGTTTCCAGAATGGAACAAAGCATTCTAGATATTGCCTAGTATCTATTGCACATTGCCTATCTGTGAACAGCATCCAAAGATGCATCATTGGATCAATTTTAGAAATCTTTGGTCTTTTTATTTGAGACACGGTAAGTGATGTAGTCAGTTCTCAGTGACAATTTCCCACTGAATATTATCTATGCAAAGACTAAAAAGAGACCAGGCTTTATTCCTTGCTGAAATGAAGCACTGTCTAATCACAGAGATTTTCAAATTTACTTTCCTTAGTGGATATGCTGTATAGGAGTCTGTGCCTATTCCAAGCTATCATTTTTGTGATACTTGCTTTCACCTGTATTAGCATTTGTATTGAACTCAGTAGATGATGGACATAGCTACATTCAGCATAGCACAGATTAGATTGAAAGGCACAAGGGGACTTACAGATCTCTGTGTAAAAGAAGATGGCCGTGTAAACTTTTAACAACAGGCTGAATTATGATGAGGCAGAGGCTAAAGCATCTGCAAACAACTTCTCCTACCCACTGAAGTGAACTGAAGTGGAACTCCTGCTTATTTGGTTGACCACATTTTTTAAATACATGGCTCAGGCTTTGATTAAAGTTAATTGTGCTAATAATAATAATAATAATAATAATAATGTATTGTAATGAATACAAATATGCTTTGATGGAGTCTGTATTTTGGGAGATGTTAAACACCGTTTTTTGAAGCAGGTTGATATAGAACTTATTTTCTTAGTAAGAATTTAGAATTTGAAAGATTATTTTAAAAACCATACAATTAAATCTATACACTTTGCACCTAATGAGTCTTTGTGTTAGTAGATCTGTTGGCCAAAGGAGACTGGTTCATAGCCTCCAGCAGCTCAGAATTATTTCTATGGACTGACACTCAACTGGGTCCTCTTTATACTAAGGAAATTTTCAAAAATCTCTGAATGTTGCCAACTCCAGGTCAGCTCTGATGGTGGTATCCATGTTTGGAACCATAGGGTAATATCCTGGCTCCATTGAAATCAAGGGGAAACTCTCATTGAATTCAATAGGGCCAAGATTTCACCCCTACTGTAGACAGTCTGCTAGTTATGTCATCATTTGAAGCATGCTGTTATCTAAGGCTGCCCAGAGCTGGTCTAACCAGAACGGTGTTGTAAATGGTGATAGCTGCTAATAGAACCTCTACATTATGACTCCCAAATGTTCATATCACTGGTGTAGGCAAGACAGTTTATAAGTGGGATATTTTTGAAAAGTGTCGCTTATATTCATTCAGGGCCTTACTGTAAAATTGCACAATACCTTTTTCCATTAGAAGATAATTGCTCTTCATTTTGAAAGTCCCTTTTTCTACTTGTGCTGTTGGTTTCCTTAGTTTACTGCTAGTCCAAAAAAAAAAAAAAATCATGAATATTTTCATAAACAAAGGGGGTGAGTTGTATTGCTCATTGACTGTAACTATGTGGATAGCTACGGCTTTATCTGTGAAAATGTTTATGAATTCTGAAAATTCTACAAAGTTTAGCACAAATGTCTGGGTTATTCATTACTCACTTCTCAACATTTGCCATTCTAGTATTGAAATTCCTCAGCCATCAAGTCATGGAGCAGAAACACATTGCCATGTGGCTTAAGTGACCAATCACATACTAGAAATAGAGTGAAATTCTTCCCTTTGAAGAGGGCCTATACACCATTTAATTGTTAACCCTCTGGTCAAGGCTGAATTTCACCAACAGTGAATTCTCAAGGATGAGAGCTCTTAAACAAACCATAGAATGAAAATTATTTAATAAATTATTTAGTCAATACTCACACATAACAGATAAATTGGTAAAAGTCAGGCTCAGTTCTCCAACAGTTTGCAAACTGTAAAAAGGGCTATATTTATCAGACAATTTATTCACAGCGAATAATTTGACCAACTCATTTAGGGTGGTTTTGACCCATTAAAACTGATATTCTATTTTCTTTTCACTTCACAAATTCGTGTTTATTAACAGAAATGTTCCCAGGTCCATACTATAAGAACATAAGAATGGCCATACTGGGTCAGACCAAGGGTCCATCCAGCCCAGCATTCTGTTTGCTGACAGTGGCTAATGCCAGGTGCCCCAGAGGGAGTGAACCTAACAGGTAATGATCAAGTGTCTCTCTCCTGCCATCCATCTCCACCCTCTGACGAAACAGAGGCTAGGGACATTTGTCAGACAGGATGTTGTCAATGTCTTGTACGTATATAATTAATACCTTTGCAAAACCAAAATAAGAATATAACACGATGTGGAACAAGTTTTCAGTATATGTCCGTGGGAAAGCCATATCACACAACAGAATCTATGTTTTGGTAAATTAGGTACAACTAATTCTGCAGCACAGTGTGTGTGATGGGACTTAACACCCATCACCTGCAAAACAAGGGCAAGAATCCAATTAGTTATGTTCCACAACTGGGGGTTATTTACTAATTGCCTCTGGGCCAGAGGAGGTGGAGCTAATTCTTACCAGTAGATTGAGGGAGCTCAGGTGGGGAGAGATTGCAGAGGAGGCAGGATTCTCCTGGGGAGAAAAGTCCAGGGAGAGTATTTAACCAGACAGATAATGCTGGAGGAAGAACATATAACGTATAGGACCATGTTAGGCTCCTTCAGGGGAAGTCCTGAGGCAGAGCCAACAAGGGAATTACAGTGAAACCTGAGAGAAGCAGATGGACCAGTAGTTCAAAGATTTGTTTGGACTTCCATTTGGACTTGTTCATGCTACCCCAAGGTGGTTCAGACTTTTATGTGGCCTGGCACTTAGAGGGGGAGTTGAGAGGAGATCCAGGCTGAGGAAGGCCCATTGCAGGTCTGAGGGTGAGCCCAATAGAGGGGTCCCATAGAGGAACACCCCCTGCGCTGCTGTGGCCAGGCAAGAGGGTTGCCCTAGAAATGAGGATGTTTGCATATAGTGTGCAAAAAGCCCATAAACCTTCATACAAGATAAATACATTTCAGGTTTCTTTGACTTCATGAGCCATAGGTTGGAGTTGAGGCTGAAAGAGACCATCAGACCATCTAGTCTGACCTGCTGTATATCACAGGACACCAAATTCCACCCTGTTACCCCCATAGTAAACCCAGTAACTAGGGTGAGATTAAAGCATTTCAGTTCTCAGGAGATCAAACGATTGTGTGTGTCAGGGGACAGCTGGCCTCTCACTGAACCTCTGTGGGTGGCTGTTGGCTGGTTGGTTGGTTGGCCTCTCCCCATGCCAGGGCAAAGGCAGAAGGCTGAAGAGGAGTCAGGATCATGGGCCTAACAGCGACTCTGGCCAATCAGAGAGCTCCAGACCAGGGCCAATGAGAAGTAGCCAGCACCGTCTGATTGACTAGAAAGTGGAGCCAATCAGGGAACTGCAGCCCAGGGGAAGGAGAGAGAGAGAGAGAGAGAGCAGCCTGGGGGCAGAGACGGGGTGGTGGGTGGGGGCAGTGAGGAGCTGAGGCTGGAAGCCAGCAGGAGAAGAGCAGTGGGAGGCCAGTGGGAGGCCAGAGGGAGCTGCCCAAAGACACAATGACAGGTGTAAGGCGAGTGGGGCAAGGGTCAGTGAGGGGACTGGGAACCCACCGTACAGCAGTGACAAACCCAGCAGGGCAGAACCCAGCGGAGGGGTGTAAACCACAGCACCAGAGAGAGGGGGTGGCTGGGGAATCAGAGACACCCTGTAAGGGAACGAGGGCAGTGACAGAGACCCAAGAGAAGGAGAATAAGTAGAACAGCAAGAATGGGGCTGAGCTGTGGGAACCCAGTAACCCCACCATCACCGCAGTTCCCTGAGACTAGTGTGCAGGGAGATGTGACTAGCTCGAGCTTGGGGAGTTCCCAGAAGCCCCTGAGTCCATGGAGAAGGCAGAAAGTCCTGCAGGGTAACTTCAGCTGGTTCTACACAGGCTTGTCCAGTCCAGTCATAGAATCTAATCATAGAATCTCAGGGTTGGAAGGGACCTCAGGAGGTCATCTAGTCCAACCCCCTGCTCAAAGCAGGACCAATCCCCAGACAGATTTTTGTCCCAGATCCCTAAATGGCCCCCTCAAGGATTGAGCTCACAACCCTGGGTTTAGCAGGCCAATGCTCAAACCACTGAGCTATCCCTCCCCCCAGTCCTGAGGCAAAGACTTGCATGAGATGAGCATAGCCCCAGACAATGGTGGCAGGGTAGGCAGAAGAGTCTGGAGCTCAGAAGAGGACAAGGTTTTTTTCCTCTCTCTTTTTCTCTCCTTTTCAGTCAACCCTTGACTACAGGGGGGTGAAGGGACCAGTCCTACTGGTGACTACTCCGCTGTTGCATTCACCCACTTGGAGTCTGGTCTTCTTCATTCACTAAAATACTTTGTGGAACAACATCTAGTGACCTTTAGAACTAGCGTTATTGTTATAGGGGAAGATTTGGGGCTTGCACACAAAAAAAAAAAAGAAAAAAAGAGGGGTCTAGACACTACTGCAATAATTCGTGTGGAATTCCGAGTGAAGCCATAACCCGGTGGGCAGGGCAATTTCCTCATCACACACCCCTTCCGGAACTATCCAACCCAAGAGCCAAGTTTCACCCACCCCACAAAAGAGTGTTACTGATTAAAGTGGGGGTGTTTTTTGTATGTACTTATATGTATACAATAAATAGCTTAGTGTGTCTTTTCATTTGGGTGTAGGAAGTAGTGTAAGGTTAGCTTAGTATATTTTGAAACCTGCTAATGAGTTTTCTCCTGTTTTTAGGCTGTTCTGAGAAAAATAAAACTGTTTTACTTGGTTTGGTGTTGTGTGTGTGTGTGCCCTTTTCAACAGTTTATTTCAAGATAAAGCTACTATGACGCTAGGAGTATGTTACTTACTGGGAATCTATCTAGTAGGCAGGTGGGAGCATTTCACCTCACAGACAGATCTAACGTGGGTTAGAGGAACATCTTGGGAGGAGGTACCATGACGAGAGGGCAAGGCAATTCAGAAGCTCCCTCACCATAGTATCCAGGCTCAGTCGTGGGGACTCATGAGATGCTTATAATGTCCCTCAAGAGGAAGGGTAATTGGGTTACAGCCTTAAACCCAATTCCAGAATGATGTGGGGACACAGTAGATAAAGCCAGGTAGATTGGGGAAAAGGAAGCCCCCTGGAATTACTCCTTCCCACAGTCTGTTCTTCTGGGTAACACTGGAGGTGGTGAGAAGACAGGTTGCTTCTCATCCCACTGAGATAATTTAGGGTGAGATTGGATCCCATTTTGCCATATCCCTGCCCCTGCTACATGTGCCACAGTCAGAGAACATGAGACAGCTAGGTGCTACCTGTGCCTAACACCCCTGCAATGGCAGGAAGTTGATTAGGTGGAATATGCTCAGATGATCCCAGCAGTAAACCATGCCTAAGGCTTCAAAGGAAGGCAAAAATCCCCAAATTCCCTTCCAATTTGACCTGTGGGGAAATTCCTTTCTGACCCCAAATCTGGTGATCAGTTTGACCGTGATTATATGACCAAGACTCACAAGTCAAGCACCTGAGAAAAAAGACTCTCAGAGCACTGGTCCACCCCATCTGGTGTCCCATCTCCAGCAGCATTCAATTGCTGATGCATCAGAGGAAGGTGGAAGGGGAGGGGAAGAGCAGAAGAAAACACATTTGGCCAATTGTGCATCAGGAAAAAATTCCTTCCTGATTCCCGAAGGTAACTGGCTGAAGTATGAGATTTGATTATAGTCCTTATCTTAATGCAGAGCTTCATTATAAACTTGTTGAGGGAAATACAGAGCTTTCAGTTCTCTCCAAGGCCAATGAAGGGAGGAAATGAACAGTGGGATTCATGATTCACAGACTCCAAGGGCAGAAGGGACCACCACAACTATCTAGCCCAACCATTGTGTACACACAAGCTTTAGCATTCTCCAAGAAGCTTAATTAAAGCATCCCTTTCTGAAAGATATCTAATCTCTTTTTAAAAACTCCAAGAGAGAGTGAGTCTACCACTTCCCCTGGCAAGATGCTACAGTGTTTAATTATCCTCACTAGTAGGAAATTGCATCTTATTTCAAGGTTGAATTTGTTTAACTTCAACTTCCAGCCCTCGGATCTTGTTATGCCTTTGACAACAAGAATGAGAAGCCTCCTACAATTAGATATTTTTCCTTGTGTAAGTGCCTATCAAGCCACCTCTCAACCTTTTCTTTGATAAAATAAATAGCCTCACATCAAAAGTTCCTTTCAGATGGTTTCCTACCATTGTAAGCCTTGCCTTCCTACCATTGTAAGCCTCTGATTGTTACACAAGTTAAAAGACTATCTGGAATAAGAACCTCAAGACTTCACTGCTTTAATGATCAATATCCCCCACAAAACACCTTTCAAGATCCATGCATTCTATACATGTCTATATACCAACATGTGGTGCATCTCATTCAGTGCATCAAATGTCCCAACAGCAACTATGTGGGCAAAATCAGATAATCATCATGCTCTCGAATGAACGAACAAACAAGGAACAAATTTGCAGCTCCAAATTTGCATTACCAAAAGATGGCATCATTTCCAACACAATTTATAAGCAAGAGTCATTGATGTTTAAATACAAAAGCTACGTTTAAATGGCTGAAAGTTATAACAGAAAAATGTCAAAGTGAGTTAAACAGACAATCTTCCAAACAACAAGATAAGACTATAAAATGAATTCTATTTTTGTGCTCTTCTAACTCAAAATTAGATAGATTATAAAACATCCATATGGGGAGAAGGGTATTTAAATCCAAACTCAAACCCAGATCTACCTATCTACCAGGTGCCAGAGGAGGTAGCCAACCAGGTAAGTAGTGTATCTTGCCAGGAGTCCCCGAAACCAGAGTTCAATCGCTACCTGTTGGTCTCCAAGTAAATGTAAGGTGATGGTTCTCACATAGGTGTCAGGTGGCTAGGGCTAGAGGGAGCTGAGCCCCCAAATAATCTGAGCCACCGTGCTGCCTGTACAAACAATCCAGCTTGGCAAGGAATCTTTGCCTCCAGGAGCAACAGGGCCAGCTTGGTGATGAACTGCCTGGATGCCAGCACCAGAAGAAGCAGGGAAAGTCCTTGGAGCCCTGCAGCAGTCAAAGAGGTGAGTCTACAGGGCCCTGGCATGGTGCTGGAGGCAGAATATGTCTTGAGCACACCCAGCTATCCAGTCCCATGCCTGGTCCAGTGCCAGCAAGTCTGTCCTTCCCTGGTGCCTACTAGAAGAGCTGGGGCTGGTGCCATTTAGGGAAGGAGTGAGTGAGACGGAGGGAGGAGAGAGGAGGGAGCCAGACACACACAGTTAGCTGTGGTTACCAGCACCGACATGCAGCTCCCTGCACTTCCCACCCCCACCCAAACATCTGCCATAGCCTCCCAACTCATCCTTCCCACAGCTCCCATCCACTTCCCCTCAACCCTCCTCTGGGAGCCTCCACCCAACCACCCCATCCAGTCCCACTTAAACCTATCCAACCCCCTAGAACTCCATCCTCAAATAAACATCCCCAACCCCCCTTTAACCTCCAAATAAACCCAAAACCCACAAAACCTCCTTTCACAGCCCCCACCCATCCCACCTCTGTGCCACACCAACCACCATCCCCCCAAATAAACCCATCTTGTTGCATAACCCCCAAAATAAATGCTCCCATAAAACATCATCCTGCCAAAATCCTCTCCCAAAGCCTCATATCTCCACCTCCAAAGCTTCACATCTCCACCCCCAATAAACCCACCACACACCCTACTCCCCCATCCTCTAATCTCTAGCGTCACCAAGCCACTTCCTTCCGCTCAACCTCCCCCTTCAACTCTGTCCTCTACCACCACACTACCACCCCTTATTTTCCTCAGGGCCCTTCTCCTGCCCCTCACCCAAGTTCCACCTACCCTACAGTTCAGACCCAAATGCCCCCAATGCTGGTTGCACCAAGCTCCTCTTACTTCTTCAACTATTCCAGTTCCTATGGCTCAACCAGGAATGCCCCCGGGACCCCTAACCCCTTTAACCCTGACATCAGAATCCCATATTCACTTTGAAGTTATATGGGGCTGGTGACTTTCCCCTCCTCCTGCACACTCCCATCCCCCTTCTTGTCTTCTTGGGCTGGCCAAATGGTTACCCTCCCCCTTATTTAGAGGAGACTGCCCCAGCAAATCTGTGAGTGGTGAAAGCCAATGGGGCCAGAGCAGGGATCCAGGCCCAGCCCTGCAGGACAGGAGGTGCTGCTGCAGGGTGAGTGTGGGGTAAGCTCTCTCCTAGTCACCTGGAGCCTCCCCTCCTCACTGGACCAGGGTCGGAACAGTGATGCCTGACCCCGATGGACCAGAGAGTAGGGCCTGATACTTTTACTTAGCCCCCAAGGTGCCTATGGGTTCTAACCTATAAAGCTTTAACTGATTTTGGCCCTGTCTACTTAAAAGACCACTTCCTTCTGCATGTAATACTAATAGAGCTGTGTCCACAAGTACATGAGTTGGAATGCTCTCAATTTAATAGAGGGGGGAAGATACATGGAAGATTGTTCTGTCAGAATTGCCCTTAGCTGTGGAACAAGCTTCCACCTTTGGTCCAAAATAGTCCAGGATTATCGACCTTCATGGTATGCTGCAAATTTAATCCTTTTGCGCTGGCATTTTAAGAAGATGGGGCTTGCCGGCTCTTCTTTCAGTCAACGGGAGTTTTGTCATTGATGCAAGTGGGAGCAAGATTGAGCAAATATTGTTGTCCTTCCTCTTCTATTTTTGATAACTGCTGTGCCATGTGATACCATAGAGCTGCAGATGAGAAATGCATACATTGCTTTTTTTGTGAAAAGACAAAAAATGTCAAATGAGATAAAGGAGGAAAAAAGCAAAATATTAAATGTTTTAACAATCTAGAAGTAAATGTACAACAATCTAGAAGTAAAGGTAGTAAACATATTTTATTTTCAGGAAAAAAAATACTAATCAGCATATTCAGAACTGCAGTAACTGTTAGTTCTGTTGCGGGGGGGGGGTTAACAATAACTTCACTACTTCAATATATGACTCTCAAACTGTGAATCCAAGAATTGTCTAGCATTAACCTGATTGGGGTTCAGGAATATTCACAGAAAAACAATTAAATGTGTGTAAGTGTGTGTGTGTAAATTCTGTATCTGTTTTCTTGTTTCTACTGAGTTAATAAATAATAAATAATAATAATAATGTCAACCATATGAAAAGTGAATCATTAAAACAAGTCTTGAACTATAAATTGAGGATATTAAGGACTAATTGCATCTTACTCCATGAACAAGCCCACTTATTTTATTGGGACCACACATGGAAGAAGCATAACTAAGGCATGTTGGAATCTGGCCCTCAATTAATTTTCCTCTTTAGGGAATTATTGATCATGGGTGAAATGCACTTGTTAATTTATGGGGAGATCTTTTGTTAAAATGTTATGGTTAGTGGCTGCTGTCCAAATGCTTCATATCAACCATAGAACCAGTTTAATGTGATTTAGAATGACAAAAGATGATATTGCTGACTGGGGACCTGGCCTCATTAAGATCAATGATATTTTTGCAAGAATAAAGATTGCAGGATTGGGATTGGGATTTCCTTATTTTTCTCACCATTACAACTAAGCAACAAACAGACCAATGAAAATTCTTGTAGTGACATATGAATAGTGGTTTTGTTTTTTATTATCACAAGGCTACTTACTTATTATGGTGTAGCACTTTCATCATTTAAATACCACGTCTTAATTTTTTATATTTGATGTGATTATCAGATCTATTGTTTCAGTCGCATACTGTTATGTTAATTACTATTATTACTAACTTAAAATAAATCAAAGTAGCCCTAAGTTCTAAACCAAAATGAACTGAAAAGAATGGTACCTGTCAAATCTTCATACCACTTTGCTTGCTCTACCATTGTAGGCAAAACAGAAGGCAGTCTCGGTTTGCATTGCTTTTTAAAACCCTGCAGAATGGGCTGATTTTTCTTTCCCTTTGCACAGTAATGCCATTAATATCACTAAAAACAATCTTGAATGGCATAACCAAGGTCAAGTGATTTTGAATCAGACCTTTACCCTTAATTCTGTGTCTTCAAGATCTGGACAGCCAGACATTTAACTGCTGGAGAGTATACATTAAAGAACAAATTATCCTTAATTATGAATAATCAGTAAGTGTTTATCATCATCATCATCATCATTATTACACTAGATTGAGCCTTTTGGGACCATGCATCAAAAGTCCCTTCCAAGTGTGAATTTCCCCATTCCTGCAGAGAAGGGAGGTTTATGGGTTTTCCTGGCAGTGCTCTACCTTCCTCTGAGCCCTTCAGAGGTCCACACAGAGAGGAAGGAATGGGCACATTGTGGACTCAGGGCAGGAGTGAGCAGGCCAGGGGAGATGCACATTACTTCCCCCTCTGGTTTCACAGAGGATTCCTACAGATAGTGCAGTGTGGAGACTACATCTTTTCTGCAGAGACTACCCTTGGGAGGCAGGACACCTTTGGGGGGATGGGCGAGCCCCATGGCTTTTTCCATTGGACTGGGGAGCAAAGTTTATCCTCTGAAGAGACTTGTGGGATGGACTCTGTAAAGTGGTTTCCTCCTGGAAATTTCCTGCCCCAGTCGTCCCTATTGGTATTGCTGTAGGCAGGAATGATCTGGATTTATTAGTAATATTATATAATACGTTTCTTAGACACCTATTTTCATAGTGTGGGCACCAATGATTGGGGTTTACCTTCCCTTAGATTTCCCAGCTACTGACAAAGCATTCTTTAGTTTCCAGATACTTCTCTTCACTGAACCCATTACTAGTCAGTCATGAGCTTCAGAGCCTGAGAGAGGTTGCCTTGGTAACTCCACCAGTAGCATATGTGGTGCTTTCATGAATCTGCTTTTCTTGGTTTTAGTTAAATTATTTCTCTTTTTAGAAGGGCCGAGCCATAAAGTTCACTAAATTTTGAAAATTTGTTCTATTCCAGTGGATACTTGCTACTTTTCTAAATTATTATGTACTATTCTGATTGAAAAAAAAAATCCATGCTTGCCTCTCTGACACTTTATCTTTAATGAGTCTTCTAGTAGCTGACTGCTTTCTTCTAAACGGCTTCTGACTCTTTCCAGGGAACAAGTAGATAACAACCCCTCTGTATGGGGAAGTCATTTTTTTCTACAGAGAAACTTTGCTGTAAGTATTGATTCATTACAATCAGAACTGAAATCTGCACATTGCAATGAACTGAAACAGCAATTGAAGCATTGCATTGAAACAATTTGGGGCTTTCATTCTATTTCACTGTAACTGGAGTTTCACTATATAAAATTAATATATATTGTAATATTTTATTAATATATGGCCAAACCATGGCCTGCCTTGCATGGCCATACAGGAGAGTAAAGGAGTATATGATACTTCCTTACTTCCATGAGCAGGTTACCCACACTGTGGGTACCTGTGCTGGGGAGAGAACAGCCTTTGTGGTGTTAATGCATTCCTTCCCATCCCACACCATATGTACGTGGGTAGGAATGGGCAGGAAGGGGTGGAGAATGGGAGGAGACAGCTTCACCCTCTATAATGCACCAGCCACTGTAGCTGCACAGCATGCCGGGAAATGTATGCTGTACCAGTTTTAGAGCTGGTGCAGAATACTTCCACCCCCTTGCTTGGGGCTTGTGACAAAGCCACAATGTAGTCCATAATATTCACCAAGAGCTAGACTACAAAATTTCAATCTGCAGGAGTAACGCATAGTTGTACTACACCAAAAACAGACCAGAGAACGATGTCAAAATTCTTTCCCTGCTCCTCTATTGCTCTGGGGAAGGAGTGAGTTACTTTACCATTTTTTGTGGAGCAGCTTATTTCCTCCATGGGAGCCTGCCCAGCAAGTAAATGGAAAGAGCCAGGGTTCCTCCTCATAACCTGCTCAGCTCCCAAGCCTATTTAATTGCATCTGGGAGCATAAGGTGAGAAGCTCTTACTCTGGAGACTGAGTAGGTCATATTGGGATCAAGTGTTGGTTTACGTTACAGTATGGGGTTTGAGTTCAGGACTGAATCACAATTGAGGTTCAGGTTCAGATATGCTGGCACCAAATTTGTGTAAGATGAAAAGATGTGATAGAAGCAAGAGGAGCTAAGAATTATGCAGTCAGGGGCAGGAGGGGTGAAGCGGCTGCAGATGCAGTGGTTTCTGCTGAGTCTGGGACTAGCCTCTCAGTGCCTGTGTAGGAGAAGGGAACAGCTGGTGCTCCCAGCCTATGGAGCCTGGGCAGCCACGATATGAGGTGGGGTGGGGGGTATTACTGCAGCTGCCAAGGGAACCATGAAAAGCTGGGCAAGGATAGATTTCCTGGTGTGATGACCAGTGGTCCCTATATTGGGAAACAGTGAACCCAGACACTGAGACTGAGTCAGGGGAGAATGAACATCAAAGACTGACTGGGTAAGAGCCTCCCTGCAGACACATGCATTTAGCCCAGCCAGGACCCCTAAGCTACAGGTCTGGGAGTGCAAGGGAGGTGGCCAACAGCGAAGCTACCAGCTTCACACCACAGGTAGCTGCAGACATGGCCTGGGCCAAGACAGTTGATAAACAGCACTATGAGGTGTTGGTGGAATTAGCGGACTCACAATCTCCTCTCATAACCAAAAGGCTAGGGTACCTGCCTGACATGGCTAGTTCTACTTCAGAAGAAAGAGGACCATAGGCACAGCTATGGGGCAGAGCTGGTGTATCCCAGCAGGCGTGTGGCCTGAAGTTGCTCAAAAAGGGTGTGTACTGGATTGTGGTGACTTCCCCAACACCAGGTGGTAGTGCTCCCAAGATAGTGGAGAACTTAACAGACATGGACAGCATCACAACCCTCTTTACTGAGGGACACATAGACCAATGGTTCCCAAACTTTTTACTAAGGTGATCTACCACCCAGGGCCGGCTCCAGGCACCAGGCACCCAAGCTGGTGCTTGGGGCGGCACCTGGAGGGGGGCGGCGTGGCGCTCTGGCCGCCGGGGGGAGAGCCGAGCCCCAGCCGGGGCTCGCCGCCCTGCCCCCGGCGCTCTGGCCACCAGGGGGGGAGAGCCGAGCCCCCGCCGGGGCTCGCGGCCCTGCCCCCGGCGCTCTGGCCGCCGGGGTGGGGGGGAGAGCCGAGCCCCCGCCGGGGCTCGCCGCCCTCCTCCCAGGGCTCCGGCTGCCCTC
>NW_020664447.1:24453463-24642766 GCF_002925995.2 Terrapene triunguis
CACCTGCATTTTGTACTTCGTTGTGACACTCTATTATATATATGCACCTTCTGGCCTGGCACCATAACTCTAATCCTGTCCCATTGTGCACGGGAGGCCTTGAGGAGAGGGGTTGGAGAACGAGCCCACTACACATTCACCCTGCATTGGGACTCCTGTCCTGTGAGGTCTTGGTGTGGCTCCTTGCTTCGGGGGCTGTCTCCTGGTACTGAGGTTTGGTCCAGCCACCCTATCTTCATGAAAGAGGGGTAACTGGGCCAAATTTGAGTGAATGGCATTGCAATCTGGTGTATGGGGTCGCAGAGTTACTCAGGTTTGGTCCAGTCCTCTGAGCCAAACTTGAGTGGCATGACCCGTGAGCCAGCTCACAACATTTGGAGTGAGGAGTCAGGCCCAGACCCGCTGGACAGGAGCTGCTGCTGCGGGGTAAGTGCAGGGTTGGTTCACAGTCCAACATTCCTACCAGGGTCTCTCCTCCACATCAGGCTGGGAGGAGTTTATGTTTTACCTAGGTCCAGTGATAGACTAATCCAGCCCTAGACATGGACACCCAACTAGAAGCTTCCTGTGCCCCACTGGTGGGTCAGGACCCATTGTTTGGGAAAGACTGATGGAAACTATTCTCCCGATACTTCTCAATAGGAGCAATTAGGCAAGGAGTGGGTGCTCTTCCTATTTGTCAGCCAGGATAGCTGGCCAGAAATATGCTTGGGATGCAGTAGCTTGCACATCACCCCTTTGCTCAGGGCTGTGCTCAAAGTTACAGTGTAGTTCTTTCTGATTACATTGGCTTACTTCCCTTTCTTGTTATAAACACTAAACGCTGAGGAAAAATCCTTACTGATTATCACTGTTTTATTTTCTGTGGAGTATTTCCATTAGGACACTAATTCTTTCCACACTTTTTCTAACTGGTATTTCTCTGATTCGGGTTCATTTTAAATCCAGGTTTTCTAAAACTAGCATTTGTAGTAAAGGATCCTGTATGCAAATAACATTCCTGGCCATACAAACTGTAACATATTTTTCAAAGTCTAAGTAAATTTTAATGGATGTTAAAAATCAAATAAAACAGACCTCATACTTGTATGTAAGTCAAACATTTAGCAACAAATCTAACATTTTATGATAAAAGAAGGATATATTACAATTTTTAAAAATGGGGAAAAAAAATCAAAGAATGCTTGATGCACACTTTTATAGGTGGATGGAATTCATTGTCAGACAAACAAGATATCAATAAATATTTATAAATATTATTTCCAATATTAGCATAATTCATAGATTCAACACAACTTGACTGGCATAAGATCCTTTATATGTAAATGAGAAAACAAAATTACAAAAAAAAAAAAAAAAGAAAGAAAAAGTCCAAGATAATCACTGCCGCTGCTGAATTTCAGAGAATCAATAATCAAACATCATGTCAAGTGATCCTTCAGATGTAGGGCAGAAGGAGCTGGATATACTTGGGATGCTTTGTGGAGTTCAGCATAAACCTTTCCCTACAGCATATATATTACCTAGATAAGCCTTTCTAGCGCACTCAAATCACTGTTTGTTTCATTACTTTTGATCCTGAGGTAAACTGTTGGGGAGTAATCAGTGTCCTTGGCCCCTATTTGATTAACTCTATTCTGCAGTGGACCTGGAGGTTAATACCACTTTTATTACCTTTTTGCTAGATAATTTTATTGAATGTCACTGGGCACAGCACTAAAGCACAGCCAATCAGTGAAGGAAATAACACCTGCAATGGAATATGTTGAAATAGAACTCCAGGGGAATGGTAGAAACCTGCTTATACTTCTTAAAATTTTCCATATATATATATATTTTCCAGGACATCCCATCACCCTATGGGAGGAATTTTTGTCAGAGCCAAACACAATGATTTAGCACTATTAGTCCTGGAGGATACTATAGACACAAGAACCACCATATTGCTTAGTGAACTATAACCCTAATACTATCTGTGTTTATTTATATCACAAACTGATAAAACATCTCTTTCTTGCATGGTTGCCTTATTACACTTTGACTACTTCCAGTAACCAGAGTAGGGTATTGATAAAATTATTCTATGTGCTAAATTAATTTCTGAAGAGTTTAGCATTCTACAGAATTACAGAAATAAATTCTTGGTGCAGGTGTAGTAACAAGTGTTTTATAAGGCAGTGTAGTCTGGTGATTACAGCAGAGTAATCAAAAGACCTAGATTGTCCTCCTGACCTTGCCATTGCTCACAGTGTGATCTTAGGCAAGACATAGCAACTTTCTTTCCCATATGCAAATTTCTTCTGTTTGATTCGATTCTGACCTCCAAACTTCACCACCTATAATGCCTATCACAAATGTAGCCACTGTTAAACTCAACTTTTCAGCTTTTCTCCCCACTTCAAATTAAAAAGAAAAACAGTGTTTTTAATATTTTGTTGAAAAAATATTGAATCATTAGACATTTCAGTACAGTAGTAAAAATAATCTGGTGCACCATGAAGTGGCTTCATCCATAATATCAGATTTCCTTGCTGACATTTTGTTGCAAGATAGCAAGACTTGCTGACGCTTGAAGGGAATTCTGAAGGCTCTATTAACTAATAACCCAATTAATGATTTAATAAAGCACAACATATGCCCACACATACACATAAACTCCATGCCTATATTAACTTGTGTTTCCTGTCCCATATACCTCTACTAACCTTGCTGACTGAGGATTGCACAGATGGAGGGTGCAATATTTATAATTGTTTCATCCCAAATAAGGAATCTAGCTAGTTAGAGGCTTCCATCCTCAAAGTATCATATAAACCCCATATACAGCTAGTTGCAAATACAAAGTCCATGTGTGTTAATATTAATAGTCTGAAGGGTTGTTTCAAACTAAAGCAAATGCAAGAGAGGATACTGGACTTTTGAGTCTGTGCAAGGTGCTGGAAGCAAAAAAAAGTGAAGCAGATCTCACGAGTAAGAAAGTGATGTAACATAAAAGGAAGGCTGTGATCCTAATTAAACCATTATGTTTCTACTCTCATGCTCAATGAGATCAGTCAGAAGAATGGTCAAATAGATTAGAATAAAATCTATAGATTTCTGTGACAGTGCAAGAGAGAGAACACTTGTTATTTGCCCAATGTCTAGCCCTAATCCCAGCAGAGTTGGAGGGGAAATAAAATAAAATTGCCAAATAATCAGTTATGTTCTCCATGGTAAGGGGAATGAAATGGGACTCCATCTGTCTTGAACAAGTAACCAAAGAGACAACAATTTGTTTTTGCTGTCCTTTATTGTCTGGGGTGCTGGGTAACAATGCAAAGGATGGACAGCTCCATTTAGGCTGACAGAAACTCATCACGCTTTGGTAAACTATGTTTCTGGTCTTAACAGTAGTGGAATTAGCAAGCAATCTGTGCAGCTGACATAGCTAGCACAACAGAATCACCAGTTGATGAGTGAGAGAGAGAAGGTGTATTTGAAAGCATAAAGTACTACATACTTAAGAACAGTGGCTGAACACCTGCTGCTCTACTGATTTTAGTGGGATTTGTGGGTGTTCAAGAACTTTGCAAAAGCAGATCATTTTTATTTAGTTATCTAAATATGGATTTAGGACCCTAACTTTAAGCCCCCAAATTTTAAATTTTATCTCAATATGGTGTGGTATAGCTTAATTAATGAATAATAGGAACTGCTTTCCTGGCATAAAAGGTGTTATACAAATTGAAAGCATTCTTGGTACTCTATCTATCTTTGGAATTTCTCAGATGTTTATTTAACACAGTGGTATCTAAGTACCAGAGAAGAAATAAATTATTAACCCATAATAATGCCCTCAAAATTCACAAACACACTTCTTCACATGCCAGTACAGCTGATAGCTATGTATTTGTCTACAACATAGAGGCTTGAGTCTGTTCCTACTAGTGAGTCTTTGATTAATAGTTTTTCCCTCAGTTCTATGCATGCATGTTGTCTATTTTCACAGTTATTTACTGTCATATAAAAAATCCACTGTTTGACCCCTTTGTAAATGTGCTAAATAGAAAGGGAGCAACAACCCCTCCAAAAATAAAATAAAATAAAATAAAATTTCAGCCAAATAAATAAAGCAGCACAAACCATGTCAACAAAAGTCCTCTGCAGGCTCTTAAACCATGAGACCTACATGCTTTATAGGCTACAGACCATTATGAAACCTCCCACAAGACCACACTGTCACATATAATGAATAAGGCTATGAATGTGCTGCAGAATTTTACAGTGCATCAGCACAGGAGGATTTTGGGTGGGCTAGTAGCAAGACACAGTGATAAAATAGTTATACAGGGCCAGATTTTGACTTCAACTACATCAATGCAATTGGCTTCAATGGAGTTACTCCAGATTTAACAGCAGTGTAAATGAGATCACCATCTGGTCCACAATGCTGGTTAGATGACAGAGATGTGTGGCCATTTCACGGTGAAACCCCAAGCCAAGCCAAACTTGCTTGAACCAAAATCTTAACATGAAAGTTAAAGGTATTGAACATATAGGATTCAAGCAACAAAATGTAGCTGAACTCCCTGTGAATAAAAAACACTATGTTTTGCACTGCTCTAGCAGGTGGGAATTGCTGTACTGCAGTGCTCACATAGCTGCATTGGGCCAAATTTATCTTGGTTTAACTCCCTTGAATTCAATTAATTAAACCAGGGATGAATTCAGCCCTTTTTTGTGGCTTGAGGGGGTACAGGGAGGATCTGTGCATTCTCTTTCCTAGAAAAAAATGGCATTTAACAATGGTACACTGGGAAAGACTAAGAGTCACAGTCTCCTCTCAGAGAAATATCTCCACTGAAGTCCAGTGAGTTACACCTGTTCTTGGATTACAATTAATAGATTAAGTGAAAGCAGAATCAGATTTATTATGTTTAAAATATTTAACAGAACAGCTATAAACAAAACATACACATAGGTATGGAGGAAGAATGTAAATCCACTTTGTGGCCAGAGATGATACGCTATTTTGTATATTGTACATATGTCTCTTATTTTAGGAAACCTGGGCATACTATTCTCCATCACCATTTCAGGTTTCTGGAGTGGTAGCACTCCATACCATGTGATACTAAATATAGAGCTCTGAATCCTTAATGATGTCCAGATGAGGGAATCATAGAATTATAGAACTGGAAGGGACCTTGAGAGGTCATCTAGTCCAGTCCCCAGCACTCATGGCAGGACTAAGTATTATCTAGACCGGGGTCGGCAACGTTCGGCATGCGGCTCTCCAGGGTAAGCACCCTGGCGGGCCAGGCCAGTTTTATTTACATGCTGACGCGGCAGGTTCGGCCGATCGTGGCCTCCACTGGCCGCGGTTCGCCGTCCCGGGCCAATGGGGGAGGCGAGAAGCGGCACAGGCGAGCGATGTGCTGGCCGCGGCTTCTCGCTACCCCCATTGGCCCAGGATGGCGAACTGCGGCCAGTGGGGGCCGCGATCGGCCGAACCTGCCGTGTCAGCAGGTAAATAAAACTGGCCCGGCCCGCCAGGGTGCTTACCCTGGCGAGCCGCGTGCCGAATGTTGCCGACCCCTGATCTAGACCATCCCTGACAGGTGTTTGTCTAACCTGCTCTTAAAAATCTCCAATGATGAAGATTCCACAATCTCCCCACACAATTTATTCCAGTGCTTAACTACTGTGACGGTTAGGAATTGTTTTTCCTAATGTCCAACCTAAACCACACTTGCTGAAATTTAAGCCCATTGCTTTTTGTCTTATCATCAGAGGTTAAGAAAAACAACCCCCCCTCCTTGTAACAATCTTTTATGTACTTGAAAACTGTCATCATGTCCCCCTCAGTCTTCTCTTTTCCAGACTAAATAAATCCAGTTTTTTTTTCAATCTTCCCTCATATGACATGTTTTCTAGAACTTTAATCATTTTTGTTGCTCTTCTCTGGACTTTCTCCAATTTGTCCACATCTTTCCTGAAATGTGGTGCCCAGAACTGTGCACAAGACTCCAGTTGAGGCCTAATAAGCATGGAGTAGAGCAGAAGAATTACTTCTCATGTCTTGCTACAACACTCCTGCTAATACATCCCAGAATGATCACTTTTTTTGCAACAGTGTTACACTGTTGACTCATATTCACCTTGTGATTCATTAGGACATCCAGATCCCTTTGTGCAGTACTCCTTTCTAGGCAGTCATTTCCCATTTTGTATGTGTGCAACTGATTGTTTCTTCCTAAATAGAGTACTTTGCATTTGTCGTTAATGAATTTCATCCTATTCACTTCAGACCATTTCTCCAGTTTATCAAGATCATTTTAAGTTTTAATCCTATCCTCCAAAGCACTTGCAACCCTTCACAGCTTGGTATCGTCTGCAAACTTTATAAGTATACTCTCTATGCCATTATCTGAATCATTGATGAAAATACTGAACAGAACTGGATCCAGAACTGATCCCTGAGGGAACCCACTTGATATGCCCTCCAGCTTGACCATGAACCACTGCTAACTACTCTCTGGGAGTGGTTTTCCAACTAGTTTTGCACCCACCCTATAGTAGCTCCATCTAGGGCGGCTGTACTTCCCCAGATTGTTTATGAGAAGGTTATGTGACATGGTATCAAAAACCTTATTAAAGTCAAGATATACCACATCTATCTCCCCCCCCCCCCCAGCCACACAGCTTGTTACCCTGTGAAATAAAGTTATTAGGTTGGTTTCAGACTATTTGTTCTTGACAAATCCATGGTGACTGTTACTTATCACCTTATTATCATCTAAGTGGTTGCAAATTGATTACATAAGTATTTGCTCCATTATTTTTCCGGGTACTGAAATTAAGCTGACTGATCTGTAATTCCCTGGGTTGTCCTTATTTCCCTTTTTATAGATTGCCACTATATTTGCCCTTTTCCAATCTTCTGGAATCTCTCGTGTCTTCCATGACTTTTCAAAGCTATTCGCAAATGGCTCAGATAATTCTTCAGTCAGCTCCTTGAGTATTCTAAGATGCATTTCATCAGGCCCTGATGTCTTGAAGACATCTAACTTGTCTAAGTAATTTTTGTTCTTTCCCTATTTTAGCTTCTTATCCTATTTCATTTTCATTGCATTCACTATGTTAGATGTCATCTGCAGCTTCCTGATCCTAACACCAGCCATAGGCTCGGCCAGTCCCCTGTATAGTTTAGATCATCCCCAAAAGGCCATCTGACATCTTGAGATTAGCTGTGATCCTTCCCACAAGAAATGCTACGTCACGCCATCTTTGCTAGAGGCTCTGTACCACCCAGGGACTCCCCCATGCTGGAGGAATCCCCATCTCCGGAGATCCAGCTGTTAGATGGACTGATATGGACAAACACACAATTGGGATAGAAAGAGTCAGAACACTGGAAAGAACACCACAAAGTTTGCTTACTGTGAATGAAGGTTTGCAGAGGGAGATGTGAGGAGAGGACATTACTGATTATACATACTCTTATGAAAACCGAGAAAAACAAAAGCTGTTAAAATATTCCGGGGCAATAATTCAGAACATGATATGGAGAGTTAGAGACTAAAGTGGGACAAGCCAATGATTGCAAGAGAATTTAGCTGGCTCTGTCCCACCACCAGAGGCCAGGAATCAGAACTGGGAAAAGCAAAATTGGAAAAACAAACAAACAAACAAATAAAAATATTCAGGCATTATTATTTTCTGGCAACCGCAAATGACCCAATATATCACTCTGGTTTTCTGTTTTATGTAACAATATAATTTACACTCTACTATCTTTGCATATATTTAGACATGCTTGGCTAAATTGACTTAAAGATGGTGTAAGGGGATGCCTTACAATCAACTTTAATGCACTTTCCCCCTCCTACACTATTTCTGAATATGGTTCACTAAATCAATAGATTGCAGTTCCCTTCTGTTTGCTTGGTTTTCACCTGGCTTTAGCTTTACCCTTTTTTGAAGTCCAGATGCTCTTTAGGAGACACAAGGATAACTATTTTTCATCCCTGTGCTTATTGGAGTGGAGGACATAAGCTCTGAGACCTTTCCAGGCCCTGCCACTCAAATCAGTGCCAATTTGTGTCCTTCATGAGCTCCCACAACTCTAAGTCTGTTTGCATTCCTCTCCTTTACCGGTTGTCATTTTCCTGACAATTCAACCATTATATGAGTTTCTTCCAGAGGCAAAAAAATATTTTGTCTACAATGCATTTTACACCTGAAGCTCCTAATATAATATATGAAATGTCAAAAAGAATATTAGTTGCAGTGAAGGTGTTGGACCTTAAAGTATTTGAGCTGCAATGTTGACAAGTTGAAAGTTTATTAAAGCAAGTTTGTGTATGACAAAAAGTTAATTTAAGCTGTGCTGGGCCTAATGTCTTCTTCCAATGACTGCTTCTCAAATACCAGTGAATGCCATCTTCTTGTTTACTGTCTCTCTCAAAATATGAAGGGCTGTTAACCTGGATTAGCAGTGGAAACTCTGGACTAACATTACTGTGATAAATATTAATGAATAATTTTAACAGTCTGTTCATGCTTTTATATGCAGTGTTGTAGCTGTGTTGGTCCCAGGATATTAGAGAGACAAGATTGGTGAGATAATATCTTTTATTGGACCAACTTTTGCTGGTGAAAGAGACAAGCTTTCAAGCTACACAGGTCACATGAAGAAGAGTTCTGTGTAGCGCTAAAGCTTGTCTCTTTCACCAAGAGAAGCTGGTCCTATAAAATGTGTTTCATTACTGTGGCGGTGAATGCTTTTCAGTGGTGCAGTAGGCAAGATTGTCCCTGTACTGGCCTGGGGGATGATGCATAGAGCACTCCCTCTCCCCATCTATTCCCTTTCACAGCCTGTATGCCCAGCAGGTCTTAGAGTAGAAGGGGAGAACAGACTCCATGGAGCTACTACTCTCCTACTGTGCTGGTGGGTGGGAGTAGACAGGCATGGTAGGCACTGGGCAGAGCTTTTGGATCGTTTGGAATAAAAGTGATACATCCATGTAAACTATTACTACAAAACCTGCTTTAAAGGTGTTACTATTTTGTGAGAAAAATAACCCACATTACTGAGGAGCCATATTGGGCTTGATAATGATCTATCAATTTTACGTTGGTGTAACTCCATTGGCTTCTGCAAAGTTTTCTTGATTTATACCAGTGTAAGTAAGAGGAGAATTGAGCCATTTGCCTTTATCTCATAACATTATGCCTTTTAGAAAATATTTTTAGCAAAGGCATAAAAGTGGCAATGTGATAAAATGATTAGGTTTAAAATACTCCCCTTTTAAAAAATCTAAGCAAGTTTGTCTCAGTCTGCCTTTTTTCTGAGCTGAGCTTCTAGAATAATACAAAAATCAATTCCTAAATATTATTTATGAATAAAAATGGTAAGTATAGTTCACTGGGTTTTTTGGGGGGAGTGGGGGTTTGGTGGAGGAGAGGAGGAAGTCATGTTATTCATGGTCATTTGGATGGTCACCAGGTATTCATGAAAATGTTTATCACAAATGATCTCCAGGAATTAATACAAGGAAGTCCAATAGCCTGTATTATACAGGAGATCAGACTAGATGATCACAATGTTGTCTTCTGACTTTAGAATATATGAAAATTTTGGTACAAATAAGTACAAATGTACTGGAAGTGTGTTATTCCTCATTCATTATTCTCCAGTTTAAACAGTGTCAATCATCCAGCCAAAAAGCTGAAATAATGTCTTGTGACTTACGTGACCAATCACACAGCATGAATCATGACTAGCTAGATTAATTGTTCCCAAACAACCCATACATGGAAGTCTATTCAAATAAACAATTTAGCAAATACTTGGAATAACAAATATATTTCTAAACACCAGGACTGGCTCATGAATCATTTGCAAACAGAAAAAAAGCTAAACTTACAAAAAATATTATTTGACCAACCTGCTTCTCAGACACATAAATTGAATTCCTGCAAATTACTTGGGGAAACACTTGCATATTCATAAGAGCAATCATTTGTACTGGAATAATTGGCCAAAATTTGTGCTTCCTATTTTAATGCTGTCCTTTCTCTGCTGCTCTCACCCCAACATTTCCAGAGCAGTTCCTGTATGTATTAGTTTGTAAAGCCCCAGGAGACTCTTTGAGATTAAAAGGATTTTAAAATGGTAAAATTTCATTTATTACTATAAACTTCAAATACAACACTAAAGTCACGGTGAGTCACCCAACTCTACCATTTTTCATACACATGCTATGTTTTTTAATCAACATATTACTAATTTGTGAACTTGATTATCATCTAATAAACTTTAAATCAAAAAATAAGCATGGGATGGTGATGAAACAGCTGTGATCATGTACTTCTGTTATTCAGATCCTCTGAAGCACATAGTCTGTAGCACTATATAGTAATCAAATATTCTCTGTGCAGAATGGGAAGCGTGCAGCACAACAATAGCTTTGTCTGGCAGAAGAATTGGGAATGCTCATATTCAGCTGCCCAGAAAGGTTCTGAAAGCAATACATGCTCACACTCATATGTCTAGGAAGAAGAAAAAAAAGGATTGGGGAGGGTATCAAAGGAAATACAAACATATGCCCCAGAACATTAGGATAATGACATCTGCATTCAATGGGGTAGATTTTTATCTCATTTACTGTAGTGTAAATCTGGAATAATTCCACTGAATTCAAATTAGAGCTGAATATGTGCAAACAATGTGCAACTAACAAGCTGGTGTGAGATGAAACAAGTCTTTGCTACCTTAACGAATATAGTACCACCCATGTCTAACAGTCCTTGGGCTGAATTTAGCCCTGGTGTAAGCATTGGCAAATCAGAGACCTGTGCCCACCTATTGCCTGGGTTGAATTTGATCTCTACACAATACCAAGTGTGTGTACATAAGATCCATTTTGCACAGCCACTCAATGTCAAATTCATATAAGTTACCACTTTTCACTTACTTCCATTTTCTTACCACCTTACACCACTGTTTACAACACTGTTGAATTTGGCCCAGAGACTTCATGGGAGCTGTACCTGCTTATTCTAAATACCATTTGATCCTGTGTTTTGATAGTCCACTTTTTCATGCTCACTGGCTCTAGTAAAATCATATTTTGTTTGGTTTTCCAACTGAGCAAGGATAGGTTTAATGTAAACAATATTTAAAAAAAAATATTAAAAATAATATTAATAGTAGGTCAAAATCATTTCTGATTTAATCACAGTGTCAGGGTGAGAGACAGTGGAGTTGGTCCATCCAAGCTGAGGTACATCAGAACATTGATGTGCATCATCATCATGAACACAGTGAGTCAGGGCCTTTATTTTACAAGCTACGTCCAATCCACTGCATTCTTAAGTTCAGTCACCATCTCGTTTGAGTGGAGCTGACAAGTCTGTTGAAATTTGGAAGCCAAAAATATTCCAGTTCTCAAAGGTGTAGTAACCATACACAATTCTTAAAACTATATGCACTACAGAAGGGCATAGTAGCTCTGCCCTTGCTGATAATATTTTGTGGAGCACTAGAGATCTTCAATACCAGGGAGGACAATCCAGTGTCTTTCAATACTACATTCACTTTTTTTTTAAATGATGTGCTCTGGAAGCATATAGTTATTAAATATCCCCTGAAACCAGGTCTGGAAATAATACCATTGATGTTTCATGAACTGACAACATCCCTTTTTAATATTCTAGACAAATCCACAAGACCAAACCTGAAATCAATTCACTGGACATTTAGTACCCTACAAACACCTCCTTAGACCAATTCCTATGAGTGCAAGTCTTCCAAATGGCAGCCAGTTGGACAGCTGCCAAGCTATTTAACCTGGATCTGTGCATTGCAGCTGCCGTCCGTTTTAAATGCATCACACTGATTTCAGATGATAGTTCATCTGTAACTATTTGGTAGGGATTGTTTAAAACAGGCTCTGTGTCTTGGGAATTGAACAGAAATGAAATATGATCCCCTAGAGTTATTAATTCTGCTTGAATAAATCAAAACATTAATAAATGGCAGCAACCTGAGAAAATAGCATCCTAAAGGGCCCAGTGAAGTATAAAACTTTGCAGTGCTTTTGCTTGAATAATGGTGTAATAGCAGAAAAGGATGACTTATCCAGGCTTAATTATCTCCATTCCCTGTCTTCATCCATTGCCAGGAAACTTTAATTAGATCAGAAGAAGAATTCCTCCCAATATAACAGGTACATACAGCTTACAATGTTACTTTTAATAGATCTGAAGATAGGTAATACAATAGCAGCAGGACCTATTCTGCTGAGCATAGCAGTAATCTAGTGATTACTAGATTTAAGGGTCTGTCTAGGGTCTCTGCCTAGGAGGCAGGACATATATTTTTCTTGTAAGAGGAGTAACAACAAATGCCAGAGATATGTAATGGGAATAGATTCCCTAAAATGCTTTTAAACACACTCTGCATTGTATGGAACCTTTGTAAATATCTTGTAGTCTGTTGGGTAACAGTTTATGGTCTATGGATATGGTGTGTATGAGAACAACACAGGGAACTCAGCTAACTTTTAGGATCGAAACCAGGAGGTGAGATAGTTCTTCTACGTTCTACACATGGAGAGGAACCCCATGTGCAGATGACACTCTCATATGGTATGGAAGCGAAGGTGTGGAAGATAAGCTACCTACATGTGTCAGGAACCAGGGCCTGCTGCAGAGCTAGTCTCCAGGCATTCTCATCAGTAGAGCTGTCCTGCAGCAGGCTGACTGATTGGCCATGCCACATGACTGGCTGCAGGGGCCAGCAGGCCGGCTCTGGGGCCAGCAGCAGCAGCTCATTGGCTTCTCAATGCTCTTGCCCACCACTATGGCTGTTTCTGCAATACCCTGTTCCTTCTTCTCCTGCCTGGCACCCAGCCTTGCCCCTGTCTTGAACCCCTTCTTGCCTGCTACCCTGCTCACTCCAGTTCCTGCCTTCTGGTTTGACCCTTGGCATTGGCTCCTGACTACAGACTTCAGTTAGACCATTTGCTCCAGCTTTTGACTACTGACTCTGGCTCTGATGCTGATCCTTGGGTCCCAGTGTCTGCCCCAACCACTAGGCCTAGTGCCCACCCCAAGCACTAGGCTAGATTGTCCTTGTCCCAGTCAGCTGACTGAGAAGCCCCATAAAATTAGGCCAGCTGTTCTCAGCACTAGCATAGACCCTACTAAGATCCCAGCGGAAATATATAACCTGCAGGTGAAAGTAATCAATCTGCAATCACAGAATGTGGCCTGCATGTGCAGTTTGCTCTGCTGGCTCCTTCTCCTCCTGCCACTCCCCGACAAATGTGACATAGATTGGGACAAGTTTGGGGAGTTCCTGAACCAGTGTTGCCTCCTGTTCCTACTATGCCTTCAGTCATTCCCCACAGTCCAGGCCTGTGTGTGGCACATCTTAATTTTGTTGACTGGGGAGGCCTTGATCTGGGCTCCCCCCCTCCTGGAACATTCCAGCTTCCTCTTGTGACAATTAGAGGAATTCAAGCCAAGCCATCTCAATCATCTTGGATGGCACAACCATGAGCAGACTGCCGAGGCAACCCTTCAGGCCTTATGGCAGGGATGCTGGCCTGTTGCCAAGTACACTGCTGAATTTCATTGTTTGGCTTCTGCTATGGGGTGGAACAAGATAAAACTGCACCATTTCTGTCTGTGGTAAAACAAGTATCTAAAGGATGATTTTATGTTGGTTGTACCTCTGTCCAATTTGAACAATCTGATGGACTTGTGCATTAGAATCAATGATTGCCTCACATAGTGGCATTGGGAGATACCTCAAATTTTCCAGAGGCTGCCATTCACCCCCACCGATAACACCCCAAATCTGCAAGTCTTCCCTGGCATCAGTGCTCATGGAAGCCAACCAGGTTTGCGCACACCTCTCCAATTCAGAGAAGCCCACTCCAAGCTTTGAAGGATCATAAACATTTGAAATACCTCAAAGCATTGACGGCTAGTCCCAGAGGCAAGGCAGTTGGATTGTGGGCTCTCACAAGAAGGTGGTGCTGGACAAAATATCTGTACTCTGTGCATTTGCCTACAGTACCAAGCCAGGGGCAGTGCTTGGACTATAGTCTCAGGAAGCTTAAAGCACATAGGTCTCAGTGTGGTAAGCTCCAAACACAACAGTCTGCAGAGTGTCCAGCCAGAGGGAGCTCTACCAGGACTCTCTCTCTCGGTGTGAAAGGTTCTCATTCACATGTTTAAATGAAATAATTTTGACTGTGTTCACATTCCTTTTGCATTTACTTTCTATTAAAAGTCCATCTATCTATGCTGGTATTTGTGGGGCCCAACTAGCATATTATCTGAGAACCTAATACATTCTAATAAATGATTTAGTTGGTAGGAAACTTGATGGAAAGAGCAAATTTTAAGCAAATATTGCAGAATATTCATGGAAAACTGTCAGATTCGCCATTGTACATATTAACACCAAAAATCTGTTTCTAAATGTTACTCATATCCAACCAGGGAACAAATTCTTACTAGCTGACCTGTATGTTACCTCAAAGAGTTTAAAGTCTGAAAAAAAAAATATTTCAATGAACTCCTCTTAAACAAGTCCCAGTCCAAAATCCTTCACCGAAATTATATGGCACATAATTTCAAATAAAAATAAATTTCAGACAACACAATATATTCACAGATGAGATGCAAACAGAAAAAAAAAAAAAGAGGTGAAAATCACTGAATAAATTGTTCATTATAAATAATTAGACCAGCTCTAATCAGGATGGCTTCAGGTGTGGATTATCATGCAAAAGCTGATGAAATTCTTAAATAACTATAATCCTCATCACAAATATGCAATACATCTAGAGGCTAGATTGTGAAATGTTATTCAGTTGGTGAGCAGTTACTCAACTGAGCAATCCCATTGAAGTCAATGACACTGCTTGTGTGAGTAAGTGCTAAACCAACATGAATAAAGATCCTTAATTAGTAATGAACAAAGGAAGGGAAGAGAAATCCAGTCAATATGTAAGTCATAAATTCAACGGTCACCTTGTCAAATATTTTTCAAAGTTACCTAAGGCTTCATTGTCTCTTTAGAACACATGCCAAGAGAAATTCAAGCTGCTGCTGCCCTTGTGTTTTAGCTATCCCTAATGTGCGAAGTAGTCATTGTGGCATATACTGTGGGGGATGAACATGTCAAAACGGATCTGATAGGAAGTGTTGCTTACTGGTTAGAGCAAACAATTGGATGCTAAGAGTGCTTGCTTGATTCTGTTCCTAGGGAGGAAGGATATCCCTGTGAATTATGACTCTGGAGATCTGGCTTCAATTCCTGGCTCTGGCACAGATTCTTTGAATGACTTTGGGCACACATCCTATTAACCTACCTGTACTTTAGTTCCCCATCTGTAATATGGAGATGATAATACTGACCTACCTGCTAGAATTATTGTGAGAATAAATTCATTATTGTTGTTTGTGGGGAGCTAAGATACTACATTGGTGGGGGCAGTATCAGAACAAAGAAAGAATACTCACCTCTGGGGCTAAGAAAATTACAGAGTTTAGTTAATTTGTGTGAAACACCTTAAGATTGTTAAGGAAAAGGAGCACTGACACCATAGAAGTAAAGTAGCATTAATAGTTCTATAAGTGGCATAACACAGTAAACTGATGGGAAGATGCTGCTCTGACAGGGAAATTCCCTGCTTTTGTTGGTTTACGTCAAACACTCAGTGCTATTAAGATGTAGTTTTCTTTTTAATTTAATTTGGTGTCTAATTAACACATGAGTGCTCTTTCATGCATTATGACAGCATATTAAATACCATGTTGCCTTTCACTTAGCAACTTAATGATTCATGACCTGAATGATAATTGACACATGAATTGTAATCCTGACACATGAATGCTGCTTTGTCGATGTGCCACCCCTTGATCCCGCCTCTCGCTCAAATTGGGGAAACTGCAATAAACAGACTGAATTCCCAGATGCTAAGAGCATGGTACAGTTGTTCCTCATTGCACACAGCTGCCAGACTCCTATACCACACTATGCTAATGACTCATCTACATTTTAGCCAACCTCCCGCTTCTTCCCCCCCATACACACACACTTCAATGGAGACTCATGGGAATCTAACATGAAATGAACAAAATAAATGCAGCACTCTCAAGACACCTGCAAGCATCAGTGTCAAACCCCCCCCCCCATTTTTTTTTTTTTTTTTTTTTTTTGTTGGTTCAGATCTGGGAATCGACTGGGAACATATACATGTCAGGCAATATAAGACAATTCTCTGCCTCCTATTGCAGTTATTTTGAGCTTCTCTCATCACTAAATTTAAAGTGTAATTGCTGCTGGTGAAAGGTTCTAGATTGACACCTTGAAGAATGAGAAGCTCTATTTATGTATATAGCATAAAAGTCACCCCTGCACAGAGGGCGTGTGCAAGGCCTAAACTCCACTGAAGTCCCACCTTAAGCTTTCAAAACCAGTCTTAAGAGTGACTTAAGCCTCATGTGGGCACTCTACCAAGGGGTAAATTTCACCCATAGAAAACATGCGCACAACAGGTGTCAGCCAGAAAGTTTCCCTCACTCTGCCCTCCCAGTGTAACTCAAGCTATTCTGGAAGGCCCAGTTTTAGAGATAAGAGGACTGTTAGCCTCTCTGGCTCAGTGAGCCCTCAGCCTCTCTGCTGCGAATACCAACAAGAGGGCCAATCAGTGCTAATTCTGATGCTGGCCTTCTATGTCTCCTTGCTTTTTTCTAGGATGGTTTAATGTTGAGACAAATCCATTTTCCCCCGCCCCCTTCTTTTTCTTTTTCTTTTTCTTTTCCAACTCACATACCACTGGGTATCATCTCTGTTGTCAGCCTGCATCAGTCACATTGCATTATACAAGACGTAACCCAACACTACTGATGCAACCTGACATACTTTACCAAGTGATTTCGCAACAAAAAAATAATAATAAAAAAACCTGGGAAGAAAAAGGAGCGATGCATTTTTGTTTCTATCTCACCAGTTATCCTTGTCGGTATTTTTGGAAATCCATTTAAGAAAGAAAGATCTTGTTTTTTCCAAAGCAGTAGCTAATGCCTGCACCTCACCTCACTCACTCACCAAATAAAATAAAATAAATAAACTGGATAAATACTGGAATTCCTATCAATGGATAAACTTTTTCCAACATCCAGTAAGTAGCTTCACATAGAAGGCATATGGACACATCTGTTTTATTAACTATAGATTATTCAAATCTGGTTCTCTGGAGAAGCACAAAGTCCCATTCAATGCATCATTTAATTTTTTTAATGTTTTATTTTTGTACATCTTGAAATTTTCCAAAATTCTTAATAACATTAAAGTCAATGTTAGCTGTCATGCTAAGGTTTAAACTTTTCCGTCTCTTTCCCGCACCCCCAGATATAACAAGGTCTTAGATCAAGACTGGATTATTAGCTAGAGATCTTACAATACAGTCCTGAAAATAAGGATTGGTTGGATAACAGGAATAAATTTAATACATGTAAATAAATAGTATAATGAATAATTATTTCAAAATCTTAAACTGCTTTACAAAAATGTGTGTGTTATTATCCCCGCAGACAGATTGATGTTAGACCTTTTCGCAAATGGGCAAATAGAGGCACAAGATGTTCAAGTAATTTACCCAAGGTCTTAGGACACCCTGGCACTTGTGCTAGTGTTTTGCTTGTTCAGGCCCTAACAAAGCACAGCAACACAAAGAACAGATTAGGGGTCATGTCATACTTTCTCTGTGGGATTGGGACATGCACTCAAGGACACTTCATAACATTTACCTCCCTGAGTATCCTTTGAGGGGAGATGATACCATGAGATACCATGATACCATCAGAATCTGATGATCCTAAGGATTTGCAAGGTAAGAAGATGCATCCCCACGGTGTGCTGGCCTCTCCAAGGTGATGGCTCTCTCTCTCCCAGCCCCATGGCAGCATGTATTCCTTTGGATCCCCTCTCCCAGCTCAGGTCCCTTTCACTTGCATCAACAGAGTGGAAAAGATAGGTCAAGTGGTCAGTTTAATCTGCATGGAGGATTTGGGGAGAGGGAATATAAATAGCCAAGTGAGAATTTGAGCAGGATGGGGTGTTTCATTAGCAATGTGTGATGTAGGAAGTAGACAGAATAGTAAAAAACATGGTTTTATTAAACAAATTAAAGGCCAGTGTAACATTCTGAAACTCTGCTGTTTGTCGATACATCACTCCCAAGAGCGAATCCCAGGTTTGCATTCTTGACCCTCTAATCCTAAATCAGTATATGTCCCTCCTGTAAAATGATACTTTCTTCAGTATTTCTCCAGTTCCACTTATCATATTACAACAAGGGCTAACATCCTCACTCTTATGTAAAGTGCCAGGGGATTCTTAATGGTCAGCATAGTTGGGCTTTTTCCTACAAAAGTTGGGCTAAGAAGAGAAGTAAAATATAAAATGAAATGGGAAATGGGAAAGGATTAAAATAAACCAGCTATCCCAAAAGTGCCACTTTCTGTTCTGTTGTTTTTTTAATTGTAGGTTAAATAAATAAATGCACAGGCTTGGCATCTAGCCTGTAGCATCATTTGCAAAGTAACAACTGAGATGAATTATTTCTCTCTTCTCAGCTCTGTGCCACTGTCTGAGTTGGTCAATCTGTAATGAATTCTCCCATTACTTTTTCCAGCTCAGAAAGTCCTTCTAAATCTTTCCTAATTTTCTTCTAATGATTATTTGCTTACAATGCCTATTCTAATGTTATTGGATCTGCCAAACCAAGAAGGTAACTAACTTCCAGAATGAGCCAATTTATATAAGGTGACAAAAGGGCCTTTCTCTTTATCTCCTGTTCAGGTGCTTCTGCTTTGCAATATTTATTTTTCACTATCTGCACTGTTTACAATAAGAAAATATCTACTGACTTCAATAACATTCTGCCAAAGAAAGAAGTAAAGAGAAGAATAGATACATCAATAGATAGGCTTCATAGAGCTCTGCTGATTTACACTAGCTGAGGATCTGGCCCAGAGAGAGAGTGTTTGAACTGTACATGTATAAACAAGGGAATTATGTTTTGGATATGGCAGATTAAATTAAAGGATTCACTTTTTTTTCCTATTTAAATGTCATTAGTAGATTTTTTTGAACTGTCTACATAGCAACATTCTGGCCCAGATTTTCAGGACTGTCCATGTGTAGTTGTCATACACATAATTTGCATATGAATTCAACACAGTTGCAAGTAATTGAAAATGAAAATAAACAGAAATCTTACTAGTCAAGTGTATTTGCATATTATGCATACAAGCAACTCTAAAGTCTGCCCCATGTGAAGGCATGCAAGCAGAGAAAAGGTTCTCTGTGCTCTCTCCCTCAAACTATAGGGAGAAGGAGAAAGGAGTAATGAAAACTCACACCTACCATAGCTCAATGCATAACCTTTTGTAGCATTGAACTATATCATGTGAATGGGACTCGGAAATGAACAGCAACCTCTTCCCAGAACTTCTGTCTCACTTTTTTTTTTTAACTCATGAAACCAACTGAATCTGTCCATATGAAAGGAAACCTAACAGTGGACTAACATAGGTGACATCATTCCTTCCAACTTTTCCCAGAAGCAGGTGGCATTGCAGAGGAATTGGAGAGTGTGAAATCCTCCACACTGTTACGCGTGGAGGTCACTAGAAATTTACAATACATTTGAGGAATAGCAGAAAGAGGGCTGCAAACTGCTTGAAAAAATCATTCCAAAATTTCAAGGATACTTTAATTCCCACCAGAATGCAACTTAGGAAAGGCAAATTTTCTTTACAAGAAACCAGCTGTCAGGTGAGACTATTGATCTTATGTAACAGACCTACCTAACAAACCTAAGTCATGTGAGTTCAAACAAGCACTTAAGAGAGGGATTAAACAAAGGCAAAATTAATTGTGGCATACTTTATAACCAGGCAAAATAAGGTGATTATGAGAACTAGATTTGACATTGCAAAGAACAGGAAAAGTTGCAGGGCTAATGAAAACTATACTACCCAAAAGAAGGTGTGAACTGTGGAAGTACTGAAGTGCATCTAATTAAGAATACACAATAAGTAAAGATGAAATATTATGTTAAATCAATTCCAGATACCAGCTTCCTGGAATTCATTGCCCCTATGAGATCTGAAAAATTAACCTTCCACATATACAGCTGGAAGGGAAAGGGTGGGTTTTTTTGGTTTGTTTGTTCCACGAAATCAAGCAATAGAATTCATCCTGCAGGACAGGGGATCCATAGCACAACACATGAAATTTTGAGATTCCAGAATTGTAAGGCAAGATTTGGGAAGGAAAGGAATGAAATGTTCAGGCAGTTTGTTTAATTTATTACCAAATGAACTCCTCTAATAAGGGGCTAAAATATATAGTTTTAAAATCATTAATTACTTACATTACAAACTCTTTGGGGAAAGGTTGGTATTGTCTTCTGAGTTCTGTACAGTGCCGAGCATATTATTGGTAGTTCAATAAATAAAGAAAAATAGTTAATGAAGACATAGCTTCATCTGATTGTAAATGAACCACTCACTCCACCCCAGAGCTCATATTCTGAGTGGGAAGGGACTTTCTGCTTCTCCATAATTATGTAAGAAAGATGACCACTACCACGTGAACTTGTGCCACTGCTTGGATTCATTTTCAAGGCCCTTCATGGTCAAACCCAACCTACCCATCATCTGTCATTTGCAATCAACCAGTCAATGCTTGCCTCTGATTGGCTCATGAGGCCAGCCTCCACTTCTGACTTGTTGAATTTTCTAACAAACAACTTTGTACTTTCTCCCCATAAACATCTGTAAAGCTTCCTCATTCTCCATCTTCAAATACCTCCTTAAAACTCTCCTTTACCATGATGCCTACAAAACACTTAACAACGGTTAGACTGTGGATGTGCTGAGGCCACTGCCTGTCATGCTGACCAATGTTGTCTCATTGTTTCCTTGTACTCTCCTGTCTGTCTGTATCCAGTTGTCTCTTGTCTTATACTTGGACAAGGGCAGGGGCTGTCTTTTGTTCTGTGTTTGTACGACACCTACTGCAATGCAGTCATGGTCCATGACTAGGGATCCTAGGTGCTATGTACAAATAAATAATAATAATTAATGAACTGCATAGGAGACAGAACATCCGCTAAAACAGCATAGTTGCATTTTGTAAGAAGAGGACTTGGATTCCAGGGCTCTGGAATAGAAGCCGACTATTACTCCACTACTTTGTGTCTCTTTTTCTTCTATATGGAAAATGAGGATATTTTCTCCATCAAGATGTATGTGTTCATTTTAGGTCATGAGATGCAAGCTATTTTCATTACTTAAAATAAGACATGATATTATAACATTGACCTTTCCCCCTTTCTTACCCAGACAGTTTATATGGAAACTCATAGGTCTGAGCATTTCTGCAGTAAAATATTCCCAGCTCTTTATTTTTTGAACAGTGTTCTTGCCTTCACTAGATGGCACTTTGTCTCTCTTCATGTATTATGCTAGACTTACTACAGCTTCTTGATACAGACAGATGCCCACTGTGCTTTCTTGCCCCCCTTTCACAGATCAGTGTTTGTGTTTAGAGACATTTAATTAAGTAATAACATCTGACGAAAGAATCTTTTTTACAACTGAAAATGCCTGGAGATTAGGAAATTGTTGCAATGTAGCCCACAGTGAACCTAAAGGGAACTGAGAACCCATTTGAAAAAAAAAAAACCGTAAGAATAATAATCCTGTGATATGACTTTATATTATAGACACATACAAAACTAGAAGAGAAGAATTTATTTTTTTCTCCAGATTGTTTTTTGCAGGAAGATAAAATGGAGGGCCTCATTATTCATTGTTTCCCCTGGGTATTTCTGGTAAGGGTATAAACCCTGGGAATCCTGATCAAATTCCAACTTGGCTAATTACATTTTGTGTCCGTGAAAATTCACCGGCTAGCGTCCACTGGAAAAATTATTCTTTATTTCATCTCCTAAAAAAAATGGCTGCAGCATTCTGCTCTAGAAATGGCTTCATTTCTGTGGTAGTTGAGTAAAAACATTTGCGAAGTCAAATGTGCTATAGGAATATAGCACTATTATTATTTTAAACTGTTGTGTTTCAGTGCTCTTATCTACTGAGAACATCTAGTCCATAATATATTAGTAAATGTACTGGATTCAGCAACCAGGACTTCTGTTTTTGCCCTCTAGATCTTTTATTTTATTTCAATTTCAATCCCAACCACCACCACCACCTTCACCCCTTCCTTGTCTCCCTTTTCTATAAAGTAAACAGAAAAACTTCCTGGGTTTGAGGTTTAACCCAACCCTCAGGCCTCCAGCCCCCTCAAATTAATTTTGTTCCTCTGTTTCACAACCAGCCACTCTTATAGACCTTTCCTTAAACACCTGTAAGGAAGCTAAAATGGCTTTAATTACTTGTTTGACACAGAGTGCCTAGAGCCCTTGCCCCATTTCACAAATTGCTCCTTACAATTCTTCCACATCCTGGAAGATAAACTGGAGGTGATGTCTGGTAGTTCTAGGCTATCTTTGGATGAACAGAGATCCACCCATTGTCCCATATTTTCCATGACTACTGTCATGCACTGTGCTGTGTATGGTTGTTTTGTGTTATTAAATGTAGAGAAGATGTAATGATTCATTTTTCATTACACAGCATTTTTAACCCCTCTTGGAAGTCTGCTAAAGGGAGTGCTGTGAGTTAATTCAAGATGTCTATAATAAAATGAGTCACACATACTGTGCTCTCTCTCTATATATATATATTCCATGGAAATTTTTATTGGTTTTGCTTCTTCCTTCCTTTGTTTATCTGAAACAAAAGTTTGTGTGTACTTGACTCTGTGTATGAAAACAGAACCGTTTGGTTCCTCCCAATAGAACTACATGTAAATTAAATGGCCCATTGGGAAATCCCTTGAGGAGAAAAGCAACAGACAAGAATATATGTCAATTTTATTATTAGAAATTGTTTTACATCTGTATAATCTATTATTGATATGCTAAAGTATCTATCACCATAGTAAGTGACTCTTGCTTCTTAAACCATTCCAGAAAAGGCAAAAATATTTATTCTTGTGGATTTTTAAAAAATTGTAATATTTACCTTAGCAATCCTGAAAGTAGAGTGTTCATGGGATGTTTCTATTATTTATTATTTATATTGAGGCAGACCAAAAAATATGCTAGGAGCTGGGCACATAGAAGAAATTACAATCTCTTCTCAGAAGAGTTTACAATGTATATAGATGGAAAATTGACAAAGGATAGGGAAGAGGGATACAACACAAAACCAAAGCTATTAGGGTTATGATGGGCATGTGTCTTGTTAGTACCTATTGAGCTATTTTGTTATATATTCCATTATATTTATATTATTTAAAAAGCAGATTATTTGATGGGTTGTTTTTTGGGTAGTCATTTGCCTTCTGGCCAAAATGTTCAACTTTAATGGTTTGCATCTTCAATTGTATTCCTATTTATAAATTAATGCTTTTAAAGGGATGTGTTTTCCTATGGAAGCTTCTGCTTCCTAACACATAACAGAGAGTAGAAACCAGCACCTGTCATTAGAATTTTAAAGCAATTTAAAAATGGTGTAATAATTTCATTAATTTATCATAAAGATAAATAAAACATAATATAAAGCAATGTTCATTGTTTCTGTCACATGGAATTCCTCTGGGTCACCATACAAAGAACAATAGCTATATCCAAATGTACGTCTGATAGGGATAGCGAGATAATAAACAGGGCAATGCATTAGTTTTAATCAGTCCATGATTAATATTATAGGGCTGGCAACACTGCCTATTATTAACGTTGCCCCAAAGCTCCCCTTATAAAACCAGGTTTCAGAGTAGCAGCCGTGTTAGTCTGTATCCGCAAAAAGAACAGGAGTACTTGTGGCACCTTAGAGACTAACAAATTTATTAGAGCATAAGCTTTCGTGGGCTACAACCCACTTCTTCGGATGCATTACTGAGAACAAGGACAGAGAAAAAAATACATTGTTTTGTAATGTTAAAATCTAGCTACTTTTCCTTTGAGAAGCCCTAGCTCCCCCATGTTTTGTAACAGGAAGATGAAATTTGACAGAAGCATGACCTTTGTATCAGGGATGTGTCATTTTCCATGCCTGTGAAAATCTGACCAAAATCGGCCAGATTATAAACCTTTGAAAAATCTCAGTTTGCACATGCTCAGTAGAGGCTTCTTAGAGTTGAGTAGCTAAAATCTCCAAAGATTCCATCTTCACTGAAAATGTTCCATCCCCTGATACTCATACCTATGACCAGATTGCACATATACAATCCCCACAGAGCAACTGTGAATGCTCCACTGCAGGGCTAGAGGCGTGAATGCATACTGTCCCAATAATTGCAGCTCTGGTCTGAGGATGGGGTCAGGGCCAACACTGGGACGGAGCACTGGAACTCAGAGCAGAGAGCCTGTCTCTCATATATATTGTTTGTAGTGAAAGTATGACAATAAAAAGTGCATAGTCAAAACTTTACATTTGCTGTTCAGCTCATTGTGCAGTTAGCTGGTAACAAAGGGACATTTTATTTTTAGGTCTTTAGAATTTCAGCAAAAACCCATTCTTCAGTTTAGATTCCAATTGGGACTAAATGTTGGCAAGCTGTGAAGGTGAAATTCCCCATGTGTGGCATCACATCAGTTTGTGTCAATCACATCTTGTTAGGTTAGGTGGCACAAGTTAATGCAATGTGACTGTTAAAACAATCTAAAGTTGCTCAGAAGAATGTACTGGTGGGAAGGGAAATCACACACATACACAGAGCAGCCCAAAACTTTTTGGAATACTGTAGGGAAAGGAACAGCAATTTTCAAATAAGCTACTGCTTAAAAACAAATATACCTGGAGTATGACAATATTTTATGTGGCATCACATGCATTAATCTTTTTTGTTGGCCGGAGGTGACTTAGCTTGGCAAATGACCAAGGTCAGAACTAAAATACCTGAATCTCTGTCAGATGGTCCAGCACATACTGTATTGAACTCTCAAGGATCTTGAGAGACCAATTACTTTGTAAATAATATGCAGTAAAATGCAGAACAAGCTGACATTTGGTAAGCAAGGAAGGCAGTGTCCAGCAAAGATTTCCATGTTAAAGTAACTAAACAGAAACCTGAGCTTATGGATGGGTAATGGAGATCCTTGTTTTCGGAACTGGTACATTCCATTTAAATAAGATCATTGTTAGAAAGTTCCACTGATTGAATTTATCCTTGCAAATTAATGATGTTCCATCAAATTTACAATGGAAATTGCTATGTTTGTTTGCATGTTTAATGTAGTAGTATTATTTAATACAAGGACTGTATCTTCCATGCACAATTTTTTTTTCTTTAAGTAATTTTCCTCTTTTCTTTTGCTCCCTCAAATAGTTGATGAGCTCCATGGACGAAAAGTGCTATGCAGCAGTTCAATGTTATTATTTAAGTACCTGGAATTATGCCTCACAAGAACAAGCTAAGAGACATCCCACAGTTTTCAAACATGGGTACTTAAAATACATATTGTGGTAAGATGTTTAGCAGTAATAAGTGGGAGTGATCATTGCTGTAATAGTATGAAGCTGCGGCCATATCACTGCTTTTTTTTTTTTTAAATCTACCAGTAAAAATACCATTGTTTTATCAATGTACCATTGGTTAGTAGTAACTACCACTGTGTGACCACTGACTCATGCTTGATAAGTGTGTGGGCTAATTGGGCTAACACTTTGTCCTTTGAAACATATTGCAGTTGATTTTGTCTGGTCTCTAAGCACTGACTGGGCACAGTATATTGGGCAATCTACAGCCACAACATGCCAATGTAAAGGGATAACTTAAGGATTGTGTTTGAGACTTGGAACTTCTTTGATTTTTTTCAGCTTGATCACAGTCACCATGTTATGAACTTTTAGTGTGTTTTATTGTGCCCATCATTTCAAGTCCTTTTATTTACCCCTTCATATTCACAGTTCATTTCCCCCATCCACTTGTTATGCTGCATTTGTCTTCCGCAGGACATGACACAGAGTGATGTCCAGAGAAAGAGCCAATCTAATGAGGTATTTGACTTGAAAAGTACTACTAAAACCATGCTAATGGGATTCTTCTTTTTCAAATCTTAGATGAGCTTTAGATTATAATAAAAATCAGATGTAAAGTATTCTTTTACAGACATGTAATAGCAATAAACAAAGGCAGCTATGAACAGGAGGAAAGTGATATTGGCTATCAAACACAGGAGAAGGAGAAGAAAAGCAGATCACTAGTCTTCTATTTGTGCACTGACATAATGTAATCCTTGTACACCTCTACCCCGATATAATGCTGTCCTCGGGAGCCAAAAAAATCTTACCGCATTATAGGTGAAACCGCGTTATATTGAACTTGCTTTGATCCGCCGGAGTGCACAGCCCTGCCCCTCCGGAGCACTGCATTACCGCATTATATCCAAATTTGTGTTATATCGTGTCGCGTTATATCGGGGTAGAGGTGTACTAGAAGGAAAGCTTTTGTGTCTCTCTTTTTTATTCTAGCAAATGTTTGGTGTAGGATAACTTATTGGTGAAGCTGATCTTCCTAATGAACCTTGAGGAAATTCTTCTCTTATTTTCATCCTTGTAATCCAATGTAATGCCATTGACTTCAATAGAGTTGTTTATTATACATATTGTTGAAAATTTCGCACACAGTAGCAATCTTCAGATGTACATGCTTACTTCTCCTCCACCCCAAAATGGAGAAATAGGTAAGGAGATGTCATAACTATGGAATTAGAGTTCCGAGTCTGAAGATGTTGACAAGCCACTGGAGATTTCAATACAAGGAATAATGCCACATGAGCCAACGGGATGGATTAGCTCACGAGTACTGCAAGTCTTTCCTATTTGTATTCTGTAACATTGTATCAATAAATGACATCCCAACTGACTGCACAATTGGAGGGTTGTTAAAGCATGGCATTCATAAAGATGCATCTTCTATTATGAAAACAAATTATACTGTATTCTGCTCTGATGACTCAAGACACTGTGGATCAAATAATGAAATTATAACTCAGACAAAATTCCCATTGAAGTTAATGGGATATTTGCTTGAATAAGAGACCTAGGACCTCATGTTTCCTTCTGTATCTATATATGGAGGCTGTACCTATGGAAGGTGAGAATTCTGCCTCTACAGCATGCATCCTCTTCCTCCCCCCATCACACTTGTGGAAGTCCATTAATAGAACCTCTGTGAGGTCCTAGCTCTGCAGAGTTGAAGGGGGAGGAAGTGAGGCAGGAGAGCCAACTGATCTCCAGATTCTAAAAAAACCGAAATTCTCAGCTGACACCAGCAGACATTAATACAGTCTGAATTTGCTTTAATATTTTCTGCTTTGCCTCTGCATTGTAAAACCCACCTTTTAAGAGGGTTCTGACATACGGGCCTCGCAGAAGCCATACTATTTGTTTCATTAGCAAAGAGTGAAGCTGAACCCGGCAACTGCGTAGGGTTGCCAATTTTGCTTGGATGTTTTCCTGGAGATTTCATCACATGACACAATCTTTAATTAAAGATTACTTTTTAATGCTTGGAGACTCCAGACCAATCCTTGAGGGTTGGCAACCCTAACACTGCTCTGTCCCTGTGGTTGTGTGCTGCTTCCAGCCTAACTCCACTGGCTCACCAATTCCCCTGGTGTCCTGTCCATAACAGTCCCTCCAGGGAACATGGGTCTTCTGACTCCAGTTCCACTGACAATTATACATTTTCTTTATTTTTCAAACATTTTAATATAAAAGTTCAAACAAATAATTGACTACCAGACCCCTACCCTGTGTCCCTTTGGCCAAAGATGACTAGCACATAGCCAGGTTGGAGACTTATCCTTACCACACACTCATCTGCTTACATAGCCTTTGAGTTGCTGTAGTTACCTGTTGAGGAGACCAAACTAAGAGTGATTTATCTCTCCCTGTCCTCTGTCTTCGAGTCTAGCAAACTATTTCTCTGAAGTATCTCCCTCACTATGGGACTGTCTCTCTATTCTATGATGATCTCTGTAGGCTCTCTCTGGGTGTCATATCTGCTGGTTTGGAAGTATCTCTTGTTCCTTTGTATGACTTGTCCCTCTTGTGTAATCAGCTTGTATGACCTGGATGCCACTAGACCCCTTACAACTCCTTTAGTCCACTCCTTCTGGTGTCTCTCTAATGATTGGATCCTCACAAGAATGCTGTCTCTGAGGTGGTAGGTTCTTGGCTGCCCTGTGGTACTCTGTTTTCTCTGATTGTTGACCATGGAGATGTCCTCATCTTTCTAGCAACAAAAGGTCTCCCCTCAGTGGCAACAGGATTTTGGTCCTTCATCACATTAATGCCTGCACTGAAGTGTTTTTCACCCTTGAGATGGGATAATCCTCTGTGCCAAAAATGGTAACAAGGGGTCTGAACCAGAAGAAACACCCTTGTGTAACAGTATCTTAGCTGTTTTTACAGCTGATTCTACCTACTCTGTGGGTAAGCTGGGGGGGGAGAGGTGGTGCAAATTCTTTTAATTCTTCCAAGGCAAATTGGGGTCCATTGTTGGTAAATACAATATCTGGAATGCCATACATAGAACAGGTTTCAGAATAGCAGCCGTGTTAGTCTGTATCTGCAAAAAGAACAGGAGTACTTGTGGCACCTTAGAGACTAACAAATTTACGTGTGCATAAGCTTTCGTGGGCTACAGCCCACTTAATCAGAACAGAACAGAACATAGAACATAAAATGCATCATTCCTGTGAAGAGCTGTACTCCTTTCACATCCATTGGAAATGGGATGACTCTGACTGCCTTGATCTTGATGGGATCTGCTTTCAGTCCCTTTGCTGTGAGCAGATAGCCAATGTATGTTAACTCATGCTGTTTGAGTTGCATTGTTTTCTGGGTTCTTTTTTATGTTCTTGTCCTGCATCACTGTAGAGAAACTTTTAGTTTTCTGTCATGGTCTCATTCAGCTTCTGTATCATTGTTCCCGTCACCTACAGTGAGGATATATTCTTTGATTGTTTTCACCCCAGGCAGTTCTTCCATAGTTGGGTGAGTCTTCTCTGGAACACATCTGATGCCCATCAGCATGCACAGCCATCTGTAGTGACCAAATGTTTTTTGCAAAGGTTGCCAGCATGCTGGACTCTTTATCCATGCTTATATGCCAAAATCCATTCCTTACATCACCGACCATAGAGATTCTGACTTTGTAAAGTTTTGGCCAGATATCATCAGTTGTGGGCAGTGGATTGTGGCACCTTTATAATGCCTGGCTCGGTGTCTTTGGGTCTATGCAGATTCATAATTTGCCTGATAGCTTTTTTACCACCATCATTCTGCTTACCCAGTCTTTAATGGCCCCTTCAAGTGCCATGATACCCCTGATCTGCAGACTTTTGAGCTCCTTGTGTACTGACTATGTAGTGCCATTGGAATTTTCATGGTAAGCACACAAGTTCCATTGTAGAGTCCTCTTTGAATCACAGCTTTCCTTCAAGGCATCTGTTGCATTTGAAACCATCCCCATATTGCTTTTAAAATTGTTTCCATTGTCCTTGTAACTCCCCCTTTTGATTTCTGTAAAGCAGCTATACAATTCTGATTTATCCCCTGATCATATCTATGGTTTATATAGATGGTATTACCCAAGAGGGATCTATAGTACTTACCATTCACAACCACAAACTTCAGTTGGTGCCATCTTATTTATTTTTTTGATTAGTTACTATGAGGTCACATTTTCCTATGGGCTACATTATGCTCTCACTGTACATTACTAGGTTGTGCCTGCTGTTTGTAATTGGTATGTGTGAGTCCAATTCACCCCAAGGAATCATATTGCAGGAGGCCCTTCTATCCAGCAGAACTTGCACAGGACATTTCCCTAGTAACACTGTTGCATGCATGGAGTTTAGTATTGTTGCTTGTTGTTTTCCTGTCCCAACCCTGGTGAGAGATTTTGCCTCAGTTGCCTGAAATGCCTTATAATACTTTAAATTGAAGGTTTGGAGAAAAACCTCAGAAGGGGTTTAAAATCGTGAAATTTATAACTTGCTTAACTGGACACAAAAAGAGTGGTGACAGTGTCAGGACCCTTTAGAGTAGTGATTAGTTTTAAGAATAGAGCTTTAATTAAAAATAACTTAATAATAGTTTAAATTAGAAAATTCAGTAATGGCAGCTGTAGGGTGATGTAATATCAGGGGAGATTCCATTTGCAGGGCACATAGGGGTCCATTGCTATGATGTAACAATCTCACTTCCTGTAATGTAATGGTAAATTCTACTTCCTGTGGAGAATGACTAAGCAAAACTCCATAGGAATACATAGGGGCTTCCAGACAGGAAATAGCTAGGGGTCATCCACAGGTCAGTTAAGAGAAACCCTATAGGAATGCATTGAAGCCCATAGGAATGAATAGGGATGATGTAATCGGGAGATAGGATTGCATCATTTTGGGTGATGCAATCAAGGCATAGGATTGCATCACTTCCTGTGGGGATAACTCAGCACAATCCCAAAGAGATACGTTGCAGCCCCATAGAAGTCTATGGAATGTGCGGAGTTACGGAAAGCTTAAAGCTGACTGGCTGAGCTTGGGAGAGAAAATTGGATATAAAGGCCACAGCCAGTAGGCTAAACCCTGTAGTAGGGACCAGGGACCAGAAAGAGAGCAGAACACTGCCAGACACCTGTAAGAAGATGCCTATACAGAAGAAACTAGCTAAAAAGAAGCATTTGAACTCTGTAAAGCTGAGAGCTGCCTGAAAAGCAGCTATTGCAGCTGCCCACCCAGAGTTCTGATATTACCCCGGGCAACAGCCGCTTCTGCTACCCAGACACCAGGAGGCCACCGCAGCAGCTACCAAATGGGCTTCCGTTTCTCCCACCTGAAAAGCCATTTTACCTCAGTGGTCGCAGGCAGCCACTCCATGCCGGCAGCCACAGACACAGCAAGATCGCTGATGACAGCCGTCGCACCCCAACCCTAGACAGAGCAGAAGGCCACCTTAAGATGGTTCAGAGAGACTTTTAAAGCCTCTGTAAGTTTAAATCTTCCTTTATTTACCATCCAAGAGTGTACAGATTTTGTTTGTAAATAAAGCTGGGTGTCTATGGTCTGAATGCGATCTCTCCCTACCCATTCAACAACTGCCTGATCAGCACTTATTAGATGTAAATAGTTAAGTATTAATTGATATATGTTTAATTGATATGTTATATGTTTAATTGATAGATTGTTATAAGATATAAAGTATTAAGCAAATGATTTATAATGTTATACGGTATAGTGTTGTGTCTTTATTTGCTGTGCCGCTTCATCCCTTTTTAATTGTACCTCTATTATCTCTACTCTTTTACTGTACTCACTCACATCTAAATAAATATTATTTTTGATTTTGAAGAATTTACTGCTTGTTTGCCTATTCTTGATTGGAGGGCTGTATCCGTGTCCTTTCAAGGGGAAGTTAGCCAACAGCGGCTTTTCCTGGAAATTCCTTTAGGCAGGCCATGACCTTAATTATCGGAATAGATTAATTAAGAATAAAAGATTTTGAATTAAAAGCAGCATTTGTAAACAAACATCATTGGCTTAATACAATTGAATAGAAATCTTCCGGTAACACAACAGCCTGAACCTGATATGCTCTCAGACTCAAGGAGAGAGTAATGATGTCATCACTGCTGTCTCTTGTACCATCCTCCTCTTGGGCACATCTGACAGAATCTTTGTGGGACTGTCTAATGCTCTTGCACACACTGCTAAGATGGTTCAACTTGCCACATTCTTTGCAATACTTTCCTAGTGTGGAGTGTTTCTTTGCCCACTTGTGCTGTCTCTGACAACAAATGAATCTCACTAGGGGTGTGGAACCCTGACCTCCTGTTTTCCTTTTGCTGTTGTCTCACTGCATGTAATTCTGGGGGTGATGTTCCTCCTAGGACTTTCATCCTTTCTCTTGAGGTTTCCACTGCACACTTCATGTCTAAGCATCTGTTTAAGGTGAGATTGCTTTCCCAGGGCAGCCAGTTTCATAGTGGTGATCACAAGTGCTCCCTCCCCATCAGATTAGTCTTTAGTGAAAAATCAGTGTTGCTCACACAGTTTCATTCTGATTTGGGCAGCAGTAGGTCCCCAGGGCTTGTAGGACTGCTGTGAGGCTTGAGGAAGTGGTGAGCTTCAGAGTATACAGATCCTTCTGCCTTGTTCTCCAATAAAGTACATTTATAGTTTTATTTTCCTGCTGTTATCCTCCTGCACGCCCAGGTCTGTGTACAGCTCAGACTCCTTCCACCAATTCATTGCTGGGTTAGGTTTGTGTCTGCAAAATCTGGGGGCTTGTGGGGAGCTTCACACCAAGTTTCATGTCTCATGCTGTCAGCTGCTGTACTTCAGAGAACTCATAGCTAAGATGCTGCCACCATTTTTCATTAGCAAATAGTTAAGCTGAATGCAGGTTAAGTCGAAAAAATGGAACTTTATTAATCCCTGTGCCCTGTTCTGTCCCTGTGACTGTGTTTCTTCCAGACTAACGCCACCCATTTCCCCAATTCCATCAATGTCCTTCCTTAACAGTGTCTCCAGGGAAAATAGGTCCTCTCACGCTAGTTCCACTAATCATGATACACTATTCAGAGACCAACAGGATCCAATGAGTCCAAGCTCCATGATGATGTCCCTTACCTCCAGGGGATCTCTGGGTAATAAGATGGAACATGTGCATATTTGAAAACCATGTCCCCAAGGAGAGAATGAGTAGGAACCTCCATGAATTGTAACCGTATCTGCATGATCTAAATAGCAGAGAGAAACATGGGATGGAGAATTATATTGGGAGAAGGAATGGGTTAGCCAAAACAAAAACAAAACCTTTCAATTGCCTCTTTTGTGTGGGAATAACTCACACTGAAAAGATTGGAACTTTGAGTATGGACTCTGGGATTTAACACTATGGTAACCTTACTGCATGGAATCATTACTATGGCATACAGTAGTATTTATCAAAAAAGACACCTATAAATGAACTGTGAAGACATATTATATACACAGAAGTATAAGGAAATCATCAGTTCTCCTAAAAGGGAAACAGGATAATCAAATGCCTGAGTAAGAAAATGAGGCACTTTAAATGTTTTGTTATGGTTTCCAATCTGTACAGGCAGTCATCCGTTTTCTTTCTTTTTTCCACCCCCTTGCATCCTCATCAGAATGTTGCAAATATGCAGCTGCCTGTTCAATAGAGTTAATGAATTCCAACACAGGTGCTCTTGATTGTATTGCATAATCGAAACCCTTTTTCTTTTCCCTAGTCTTGTCTTCACATCTTTACTGTGCTTTAAATTTCCATTTTGGTTTGGAGAAAACAAGAGTTGTATTGCTTTAAGGACAGGGTATTTGCATTCGCAATTAAAGGGTGACTGTAAAAAAGGGTTAATAAAAAAGGAGCTGAGCCTGAAGCAGATTAGTTTATGCAAATTCAATGAAGAAATTGAGTTTAACAGAAATGATAGTGACACTACTTTCAACCCCATAGCTACCACTATAATTGTAGTTACTTACTCATCTGATGGGATGCTGAAAGACTAGTTCAAGCACCTTGAAAATACAAAGTGCTAAATAAGGATGTGTCTCTCTGAGTAAAGAAACCTGCAAGTTGAAATACAATAAACACTTTGTTATCCAACATGTTGGTAAGTCAAAAATTCCAGTTAACTAAGAAGGAGGGAGTTTGGGTGTGGGAGGGGGCTCAGGGCTGGGGTACGGGAGGAGGTGCAAGGCACAGGCTCTGGGAATTTGGGTGTGGGAGGTGTGTGGGGTTCCGGATCTGGGTGGTGCTCACCTTGGGCAGCTCCCTGGAAGTGGTGACATGTCCCTGCTGCTCCTAGGCAGAGGCGCAGCTAGGCAGCTCTGCGTGCTGCCTCTGCCCACAGGCACCGCCCCTGCAGCTCCCATTGGCTGGGGCAGGGCAGGGGTGGGAGCAACACACAGAGCCCTGTAGGTATGCCTCTGCCTAGGAGCAGCAGGGACATGTCGCTGCTTCCGGGGAGTGATGCGGAGCCAGGTAGGGAGCCTGCCGGCCCCACGCCAACTGGACAATAAACCGGACTTTCAATGAAGATCAGAAATGCCAGTTTATAGACCTTTCCGGTTGGTTAACACAGCTTTTACTGTACTACATTTTAACACCATGGGTGAAATCCTGGCCCCACCTCAGGATTTCAGACTAGACAGGCAGTGTTTAACTCTACATTTACCTTTGTACTGTAGTATGTATATTCCAGAAAGATGCTTTCCTTTGTCAATGTTTTGCCAAAGCTGAAGTCTGGTTTGTGCTGTTTTAACAGAGAGAATCCGAATAGAGTTCTCACATCTCATCTCCATGATAGGACTTGGTGTCAGAACCTGTCTGAACCTGTGTTTCATTTGGATATAATAGGGCAAGCTCCAGGTGTGAAGATATGTAAACCCCAACTGTGTGTAATGGAAAACCCAAACTACTAAACCCCTGCTGTGCAGTAAGGCAAGCCCAAGCCAGTAAACTCCTGCTGTGCAGTAGAGCAAATGTCAGTCAGCAGTCTCCCACTGTGCAGTGTGGAGAATTCCTTAGAACTGTCTGAGCTCTACTAATTTGGGGCCGATGGGGAAAAAAGAGCAAATTAGAGATTATTTTGCAATTGGCATTGCTGAGAAAGAAGTGCCACAAACGTTACAGATGTAGTCAGAGCTGACACTGGTGGAACTTATTCAAACAGTTTGTCACTCTGACTTCATTAACAAGCAAAATATAGAGCAAGGAACAACCATGGAACAGAGTGGAGTTGTTTATTGCCTAGTTCAGCCTAAACAAGATAAAGGGATGAAATGGAATATGTTCCAGGAAAATAGCAGAAAGCAGGGAACTTTAAAAAAATAAACATTTATCTCATACTTACTACAGTCAAAGCAAAACAAAGCGGAAAACTGTCTACCACAAGGCAAGAGGTGCAGGAAATGCAACAGACTGGAGCATTTTGAGATGCTTGTCTATATTAAAATGTTGAAAGGGGTAATCATCAGAAGCAGAGAACAAAATCAAGGAACATTTTTTTAGGGACCGATTACATGTTGCGACTCATTATGATACATGGTGCTATACATCAAAATTATGTTTGCTCAGTGGAGACTGTCAAAAGAACTAATAACAGGTAATTGAACTGCCTTTACAGCAACCAAATTTCAGCATTATCAACTTTAATCAAGTTTCAGGAATTATGAGTTCCAGCACAGAACCACATGATATCACCAGTTACCAGCACAGCCTCAGGGATAGTGGGTTTTTTATTTGTACAGCACTGACAAAGTGCTCAGTATTGTACAAAGCATAAAGGTAAAGTCCACCCTACTCCAAAGCACTCATCATTGTAAAGATTGTTAAGTAGTTCCCCTCCTACAACAGCTTCTGTCCTCCTCCTTCTATAACAGGGGCTGTTCAAGAACAGGGCTAAAATACTTCATTGTATTGTAAGGCCAAGCAATCATTATTAACTTAAGCTTTTACTATAACAGATGGACCCAAAATGGAACCTAACTCCAAACTCCCTAACCTGGAACTGCCCTTATATTTCTGGGTATGGGTTTGTCAAGGCTGTATCCCCACTTTGAACTTTAGGGTACAAATGTAGGGGCCTGCATGAGGACTTCTAAGCTTAACTACCAGCTTAGTTCTGGTCCGCTGCCACCATTCCCTACCCTGGGAAGCTTTTAGAAACCTCTCACCAATTCCCTGGTGAATACAGATCCAAACTCCTTGGATCTTAAACAAGGAGAAATTGACCCTTCCCCACTCCTTCCTTTCACCAACTCCTGGTGAATACAGATCCAAACCCCCTTGGATCTTAAAACAAGGAGAAATTGACCCTTCCCCCCTCCTTCCTTTCACCAACTCCTGGTGAATACAGATCCAAACCCCCTTGGATCTTAAAACAAGGAGAAATCAATCAGGTTCTTAAAAAGAAGGCTTTTAATTAAAGAAAAAGGTAAAAATTATCTCTGTAAAATCAGTATGGAAAATAACTTTACAGGGTAATCAAACTTAAAGAGCTCAGAGGACCCCCCTCTGTCTTAGGTTCAAAGTACAGCAAACAAAGATAAACACTCTAGTAAAAGGTACATTTACAAGTTGAGAAAACAAAGTAAAACTAAGACGCCTTGCCTGGCTTTTTTACTTACAAGTTTGAAATATGAGAGACTTGTTTAGAAAGATGGGGAGAACCTGGATTGATGTCTGGTCCCTCTCAGTCCCAAGAGCGAACAACCCCTTAAACAAAGAGCACACACAAAAGCCTTCCCCCCCCCCAAGATTTGAAAGTATCTTGTCCCCTTATTGGTCCTTTGGGTCAGGTGTCAGCCAGGTTACCCAAGCTTCTTAACCCTTTACAGGTAAAAGGATTTTGGAGTCTCTGGCCAGGAGGGATTTTAGTACTGTACACAGGAGAGCTGTTACCCTTCCCTTTATAGTTATGACAGGGTTGGATCCAAAAATGGAAGGGCCCTATGTTCTGGATCAGGTTCTGACTCAAGAAGATAGATATCTCACAAGATCTGCTGATCTTAGTGGAAATTTCCAGTAGTTGGGGGTGAAATCTTAGGCAATTGAAAGAGCTGGGAGCCAGGATGTCCAGTCCTTGACTAAACCTAATATTTATCCAGATCTGAACACTGCCTCTTTGGCCCAGCCTTAGTTAATATCCTTACTATAGATAGAGGGCTCCCCTCCACACTCCTACTTCATAAGTAGCTTCTGCAGAATATTCCCCACTATATTCAAACACAGGTACCTTTCTTTATCCTCAGAACAAGTCTTTATCCTCAGAACAAGCACAGGAAGGAGCAATACAAGATTCCCTCATACTAGTCATCCAATATGCTTCAAGCCTTAACCAGGAGGAACTTCCTCAGAGTGTGAAAAGGGAACACAGTCCTCCGTGCACCATGCATTCCTTGCTCTCTTTGCCGAAATCACTAACAAGGTGATCTGCTGTGGTTCTTATGTAGACACTAGCCTATTAGGGCTTTGCCTGAGACCACTGATTCCATAAAGACTATTTATCAACTGTCAGATATTAATGTCTTCTGTTTATAGACCATACTCAAACCAATAACTGAGCAACAAAAGGCAATGTCCCATTAACAACCACCATTTTCCCTTCTAGAAGGAGGTTGAGCAGGTGAGCATTTAGGTTTTGGGTGATGGAACGAGAAGCATGAATAAGAGGAAGGACCGTTTTAGAACTGTCTTCCAACAAAACAGAAAGTTAAAGAAGAAAAATGTTTCTCATTTTCTGCGGTTTAGGAGCCATTAAGGCACTAAGTTTTCCCTTACATGGGAATGTGCAAGAGTGTTAGACATATTTATATTTTTAATGTAATTGTCCTAATTCATGAAACATAAATGAGTGCACTGTATGGGATAATGAGGATGCTGCTGGGGGTCCCTAGTCACAAACCTATATGCAGGCAGTGCACACATGATTGTGTACCAAAAGGAATAAATGATCACCTGATGGTGCTTCGCCTCAGCTTGACATCTGCATGTCATGTAACAGTCATTAGTGCATATGCATCCACAATAATACATTCTGACTATGTCAGAAAAATTCTACAAAGATTTTGACAACACCATAAAGTCAGCTCTTCGACATGACAAATTAATCATCCTAGCAGACTTTAATGCCAGAGTCACAGTCACAGTCATGAAGCTTGGCCTAAAGTAATCAGGTATGGGGAAAGAATTCAGATGGCACATTACTTCATTGCTTGTGGAAATATTGTATTTGTGGCAAAGGAGAAATGCCTTGAACAGAATCAAGACCTATAAGTAGGTTTTGTTGATCTCACTAAGGCCTTTGACTCTGTAAATTGAGATGGCTGATTGACAGGCCTCTGCAAGTTTGTTTGCCCTGATGAGTTTGTCAGTGTCATAATTTTTTTTCATGCAGGAATGCAGGTATGGGTCCTTGACCAAGACTGCTTTTTCAGATACCTTTGTTGTTGCCAGTGGAATAATACAAGGCTGTGTTCTTGCTCTGACATTATTTAGCAGTGCATTTGCTGCTCTTCTAATAGATGCTTTCAGAGACATTGATTGTGGCAATTATATGAAGAAGTATATGGATGGAAGTGTCTTGAATCTACATTGCTTCAGTACAAAGACAATTATTTGTGAACTACTGTTTGCTGATAATCATGCTTTATGGCCCACAAACTTAGGGACATCCAGTAGCTCACTGACTTCTTTGAGCATGCAGCAAAACATTTTGGCTTAATGATCAGCTTAAAGAAGACAAAAGTCATTGTTCAGCCTTGACTGGGAAGTACTGCAACTATTCTAGTTCTGGCCATCAAATATGTAACACTCAAGGATGTTAACACATTTTGCTACCTACGCAGTGTTGTTTCATGAGATGCAATGATTGATGATGATATTATGAAGTGCACTGGTGCAGCCAGTGATGCCTTTGAAAAACTTCAATATTGTCTCTGGAATGAACACGGTGAATAGACTGAAAACAAAAAAATGATGTTTCCTGCACCAGGGTCATCACCACACTCCTTTACAGTTGTGATGCTTGGACCACTTATCAATGCCACATAAAAGGCTTGGACCATTTCCACCTACAGTGTCTACAGAGGATAATGGGAATTAAATGCAAGATTTGGATCCAAACACTGAGGTCCTTGAGTGCTGCAACATGAGAAGTATTGAAGCTGTTATAGTGAGAGTGCAGCTGAGATGGTGCGGTCATGTGGTCTGTATGTCTGACAGCAGAATACTGAAGGCTGTCTTTTATAGAGAATTGCAGACTAGAACTCATTTTAAGGGCAGACCAAATAAGTATTACAAAGACACTCTCAAAGCCAGCCTCTAATCTTGCAATGTTGACTTCAACACCTGGGAGCTCTTCACCCATGACAAGATCTGATGGCAGCAGCTCTGCCTACCATGGACCGAAATTTTCAAGAGCTTATGGATTGTTGCAGTCAAGAAGCGATGTAAAGCTACAAGAAGCACACATTCATCTGCAATTGTCACTTCTTGTGGCACTGCAAATCCAAAATTGGTCTTTGGTCTCATCTCAAGATGCAAAATAAGTGACTGTAGCTCATCTGTTGAACTCAGTGGGAGACTCCATCATCCTCATTATCATCATCATCATGGGGTAATGTAACTTCACAGAATCATTAAGCATTCATGCTCCTTACAGGCTGCTTATTATTATTATTTTAAATGTAAGGCACAGGTAATCAGAGAGAAAAAGAATGATCATCAAACCAAAAAATTATTAAAATAAGCAAAATCTTGAATTTGATTTGTTTTAAATAAATTATAGAAATATTTTTTGCTGATGTTTAACTTATAGCTCCAATGTTTTGTCTATTTATTTATTCAGTAAACAATCTCCAAGTGCTTTCCTAACTCCTGATTACTAGCTAGTTAATTCCTTGTACAATGACAATCAATACTTTTCCCCCTATTATAAAAGGATTTCTGTAGATATATAGAATGAATATAAATTAGCCCCCTATTTTTCAACTCCAAATTTACGATGGGTGGTTTAGCAGACCCCTTCAGAGAAGCACTTGAATCTTTACTTCTGGGACTAAAATTCCATTTGAGGTGATCAAAGACTGAGGCAAAGTATTTGTTTAGATATTGTGCCATGCCTAGATTATCTGTAACCTCCACTCCATCCTCATTGTTTAGCAGTCCCACTTCTTTCATTGTTTTCTTCTTATTTATATGGCTATAGAACCTTTTACTATTGATTTTAATTCTCTTTGCAAGGTCCAACTCTACATGGCTTTTGGCCTTTCTCACTTTATCCCTACATGTTCTGACCTCAATAAGGTAGCTTTCCTTGCTGATCACTCCCATCTTCCACTCCTTGCAGGTTTTCTGCTTTTTCTTAATCACCTCTTTGAGATGCTTGCTCATCCAGCTTGGTCTACAATTCTTGCCTATGAATTTTTTCCCCTTTCTTGGGATGCAGGCTTCTGATAGTTTCTGCAACTTTGACTTGAAGTAATTCTAGGCCTTCTCCACCTTTAGATCCACAAGTTCTTCAGTCCAATCCACTTCCCTAACTAATTTCCTTCATTTTTCAAAGTTAACACTTTTGAAATCAAAAACCCTAGTCACAGATCTATTTTTGTTTATCCTTCCATTTAGTTTAAACTGAATTAGCTCATGATCACTCGAACCAAGGTTGTCCTCTACAACCATTTCTTCTATGAGGTCGTCACTACTCACCAAAACCAAATCTAAATGGCATCCCCTCTTGTTGGTTCAGCAGCTACTGGGTGAAGGAATCCATCAGCTATCGCATCCAGGAAAATCTGATCCCTATTATTATTACTAGCACTTATCCTCCAGTCTATATCTGTGAAGTTAAAGTCTCCCATGATCACACAATTCCCATTAGTATTTACTTCATTAAAAACATTAAAGAGGTCTCTATCCATAATGGGATACACCATTATGTAAAAAGTTCTCATGTTTAGTTTGCATGGCATGCATAGGCCCAAATTTCTGTTTTTATAGCAATCTGCAAACTAGGACTAGAAACCTCATGACGATTCTTTCATGACACTTCTGCTATATTTTATATCAAATTAGCAGTTATTTCTTTTTCATTTATAGGCACTTGTATAGTTAACCTATTCCAGTATTTATGGCTATTATTTATTTTTCTCCATAGATCTTATTGTCTTTCAATCTAGATGTGAGTATGCAGCACAGTTACAGCTCTCCTGTTTTAATAAGTGATCTGGCTCCCTAGACAGATTTTCACAAACTCACCCTGATCTGTGCAATTTTTAATAAATGAATAAGATTATCAGTGCTGCAAACGAGAGGGCAAGGGGGGGATAAAAAGCTTTGTTGAAGAATACAGAACTTTCAAACTACCATGGGGGAGAGAGGGAGTTCAATGGGAGGAAGTGCTGCTCTTAGTTACAGAAGTCAATGAAATTGAGCCGGTATAAGTGAGAGAAGAACTTGATTCTGGAGGTTATGATATAGATTGAATGATATGCAAAAAATGTTATGCTCCACAATCCAATAAAATAGGCTAGCATCCACCATTTGAAAATTGCCCATCAGCTATAATTGTATTCAAAGCATAGACCCAATATTTATTATTACCATTAGATGAAAGTAGAATAATTGCACAAATCTTATGTCAAAAGAATTTAGTTAGCGCAGCACAGCTTCTGGGAAAGAGCTCAGGCCATGCAGAGTAGACTGATGGCTGTCAAGAATTTCTGAGGATCAGAAAATTCTTTCAATATACTTCAAAAAAAGAAAGAAAAATAGGAGATTTAAAACAAAAATAACTACAGAGGAAAACTGATTCCTTTGCTCTTATTTCCCAGGTATTGTTCAATGTCCCAGTATGGATCTCTTCAGTTATTTCCATGTGAGGAAAAGGCTAAGTAACCATGTAAGTTTAAATCTGAATACTGCAGAGCAAAATATCACTGCTAATTTAACTACCCCCAGCTCTAAATCCCAGGACATCTTTCACAATTAAGAAATCTGGACATAACAGTCCTCAAAAGACGGAATGAGATGGGTGGGTTTTTTTTCTTCCTTTTTTCTAAGCAGGTGGATGGCATAACGCCAGCACAAATGTATTATACACAGAGATCAAATATGCTGCCAATTGGCTACAAAGGAAAACCAGTTTGCCAGCCTTCTGTAAAAACCTCTGCACTGTCGGGAGGCATAGTAGGAGTGGGGAATAAACATTACACATAGAATAAAAATGTTACATCTGTTGAAATTAACAACCAGATCCAAATTGTCAAAGCTGTCTATCAAAATTGCTCACACAATTCACACAGTTGCACACAGGCCCACCGACAGCACTTCCGGGCCCCAGGGCCAGGGCAGTCCCTGGAGAGGGGGAGGGGTGGGGCCCAGGGTGGAAGTGATGAATCCATCACTTCCGGGACCGCCCGTCACTTCTGGGACTGACCGTGCTGGCCCGTGGGGCCCCCCAAAGTGTGGGACCTGGAGCAGTCACACGCACCTAGGAGCCCTGCGATCCACCTGGGCGATTTAAAAGGGCCCAGGTCTCCCTTTTAAATCTCCAGGGCCCCGGGCAATTTCCCCCCCTCACCCCTGTCAGCGGGCCTCGTTACACATACAGGATTTATATGAACAACTCACATGAATAGATTAAAAAAATGGATCCTGAATCAGTAGGCTTTTTAAATTGGAAACTGGAAATGCACCAGTTTATGCATGGGGAAGGTAACTGTCAGGAACTGTAAGAACTTCAAGAAAGGATCAACAATACCCTGGTAATAACTAAGAGGAGGTGGAAAAAAGTCATCAACCTTTCAAGTTTTTTTCCCCCTTACATGCTGGGAAGACAGAGATAGGATTTATTTGTGGATTAGCTACTACAGTGATTAGGGCCATATAAGAACTAGATAAAAATAGAAGGAGCCATTTTAGATCCCCATCTTTGAAATGTCACTCTAAAAGTAAACAAAATCAAAATCCTTTGATTGGGTTCAAAGAAGTTGCATCAACTGCCCTCATTCTGCACTTCATAAGCCACATTCTGATCTCTGCTAGCGCAGTGTAAACCTGGAAAAACTCCCCTGAACTCCACTGAAGCAACCAGTGTAGCTGAGTTCAGAATCTGGTCCCAATTTACAGCAAGGGCCAGAAGGAGAAAAGTCGACTACCATAAGAAGAGTCATTCTTGTTGTTTTTCTGGACTAAATGGGAAATTGTAAAAATCTTTAGAAAAAATCTTCTCTCATAGTAACTTCTGGCCAGTTATGTATATGAAGCACATGTGGATAAACTGGTAAATAATTTGAACTTTTCAGTGCAGGGAAAGAGACTTTCAAGGACTTGCTTTAGCCCCTTAACAATAAAACTTTGGCCTTCTATATAGTGCCTTCCCCACAAAGAGCAACTGGCACTTTAGAAACTTTATTCATTTAAACTTATTCACTTCACTATTGTTATAATCACTTAACAGGTGGGGAAACTGAAGTACAGAGACCAGATTTTTGAGTCGCCTTACACAATACAATGTGAATTTAAATTGCCTGGAGAAACCCCCTGGAGAATCTTCCTCTGTGTATTAAGGAATCTCCAATATGATTTAAAAACCACTTAAAATTCCTGAAAACAAGAGGTGAGTGAAATCATAATTTGAGGCACATTAGAGTTCAGTGAAAACATTTTAGAATGATGAACCTGATACTGATCTCAATTACACCAAAAGTAAATCCACTTGTACTGTTAATAAGAATAAAATTATCTCCAGAATAGGCACTGATTTGCACTCTTGTTTACCATATCAACTCCACGAAAACCCCTGGAGCGGAGAGTAGAGGTATATTGGTGTGAGGCAAGCTGGTATTGCTACTGTACATGCTGTATATGTTTTGTGGACAAAGGTCTTCAGTCTCTAAATGCAAATGTATACAACTAAGAACAAAGAATGTAGCCATACTTACAGGATAGAGTACTCTATCCTGGGAAGAGGCTTTGAAAAAGTTTTTGGGGTTGTGGTATATAATGAGCTAAACAAAAGCTTCTAATGTGATGTTGTGGTCAAAAGAGCGCATGTGATCCTGGGATGCATAAACAGATGAATTTGAAGGAGGAGGAGAGGTTACTTTACCTTCTTTTTTGGCACTGGTGCAGTTGCTGCTGGAATGCTATGTCCAGTTCCTATGCCCGCAATTCAAGAAGGATGTTGATAAATTGGAGAGAGTTCAGAGGAGAGCCATGAGAATGATTAAAGGATTAGAAAACATGCCATATAGTGATCAGCTCAGCTCAAAGTATTTTGTTTAACAAAGAGAAGGCTAGATTACAGTCTATAAGCATCTACATGGAAAACAAATATTTAATAATGGGCTCTTTTTTAATCCAGCAGAGAAGGGCATAACACAAAATGCAATGACTGGAAGTTGAAGTTAGACAAATTTAGACTGGAAATAAGGTATATATTTTTAACGATGACAGTAATTAACCACTGGAAAAATTTACCATGGGTCACAGTGGATTCTCCATGACTGACAATTTTTAAATCAAGATTGGATTATTTTAAAGATATGCTGTAGGAATTATTTTGGGGAAGTTTTATGGCCTGTGTTATACAGAAGATCAGATTAGATGAGCACAATGGTTCCTTCTGACCTTGGGATCTATGAATCTAATGTTTTGTTTCTGGCAACTGTCATTGGCATTAAGTGTATACGAACACACACGTAAGAGAAAAAAAAGGCCCTGCAAACTGTGACTCCTGCAATCATATTTATCTGAAAAGGTCATTAAACTTGATTATCACCTGGACAAGTCATCTGGAAAGAGAATGTGTGCCAAAAATGGCATATTTGCATGACTGACAATAACTTCACCTTTTTTTCCAGAACATTAAAGGGAAGCAATAATTTAAGTTTGCTCCTTCCTTGTTTTTTAATGTCTGCTTTTAGTGCATTAGCCTACAGTCTGAAGAGGAAGTATCCCAGGCTGGCTGGCTGAGGTTTGTAGTCTGCTTTATTAGGGCTCAGTGCTAAAAATAGCTCTCATAAAGCCTAGTCAATAAACAGTCTCTAATTTGGCAAAAACAATTCCAGTAAAGGAATGCTTATCTAACAATTTCAGTTTTAATATCCCTCTTCATTTGCCAAATACTGGGTCTGCCATGATATAGTCCCTTCATGCCATCACTCCCTTCTTCACCCTCATGTATCTTTTCAGAACGTTTTTCTAATTGGTTTCAAATGCTGACTCTGGAATTGGCCAAGCTCCCAGCTCCCTAACAAACCTCAATAAAATGCCAATCTACATGCAACATAATCTTTGTAGCCTGTAGGAAAAAACAACAACAACAAAAGTCTTTAAACTCTGTTACTTTTCACAGTCATCCTGACTTATCCATTAGTGATGGGCCCATGACACAAAATCTAGGTCCAGACAGGAATTTTGACACAGCCCCCACATTTCAGGCATCTTAGTATCTGAGGTCTTTGCTTTAACCTTCTCTATTAATCATAAGTCAAATGACTATTTGGAAATAAGAAAAAAAATATCATTAAATGCCTGGGGAAACTTGGCACAAGAAGGTGTGCGAGCACATTTATAATTTTTTTTCCAAGAAATCCAGTGTCGTACTACCTTAATAACAGTAGAACCATTATTTATTTTAATGGAGTAGCTGCTTTGAGAAATTGAATAAAATCCTAACAGTTGCTCGTAAGAATGAATTTAACACCTCACAATTTATTTGGAGACATGACTTTTTAAGAAAAAAAAGTGATTTAAAAATATGGCAAATTTCAGATCTGTTACCAATCAAATTTGGCCTATAATATTTAAAAACTATACATGATGAACAAAGTTCCCACTGGGGATAGGCAAAATCACTGACTAATTTTCAGCAAACTAGACCATGTAGTGTTCAAAAACTATGATGTGAACTACAATGCTGATGGGTTTCACATTCTATAGAGAAGGAACTGTGAAAAAAGGGCAAGAGAAGGGAGAGAGAAAAAATTCAAACAACATAATAATAATTAATTATGAGCAGATAGCTAGGCAGTATGTAATATATAGGATACCAACTTGTGCCAAACTACTTTTTTGGAGTGTGGAAAGGGGTTGGTTCTTTCCTTAATTCATAAAGGTTTTTTCCTTTAGCTACCTATGATATGCCAGATATGTGTGTGTTCATCTCTCTCTCTAATGGTAGCTGACTGTATTGTAGGCTTAAATTTTTATACCCACTTATGAACTTAGGACCCACACACAAGCACTTTTTAGAAAGAGAATAACCCCCGGGGGAAAAAAAAAGGGCGGGGGTTATAAATGATACGTATGAAAATACCACAGATTCAGAGCTTTATGACCCTAAATAGCAGTATGACCCATCCACAACAAAACAAATTCCCATGCATCTCCCACTGCAGTGCATGGACATATTCATATATGTATGGGAGAATGGTGTTGTGGGTGGAAGGCAGATGAAAGAAAAACAGTGTGGAGCTAGTCAAAATAATCCTTTTTCCTACTGCTGTGGAAATTTCACTATCGGGTGGTTAGGCTCAGTTTGGATAAGCATCAACAGGTTTGGACATTTGTCTGAAATTATTTGAAGCTTTGAGGTCTATTTTCATTCTGATGATCCCAACCGAGCATTCCTCTCAGTCTGACTAGACTGCCTCCTTCCCAAATTAAAATCTTGAGCTTCCTTTCTGCCTATGCACTTCCACTTAACAGGGACCTGGAACCCGGTCTTATATTGTATACCTTGACAGTTCCTGGAACTTCCTCCCTCCTTCCAAAATTCCCTCATCTTCCTCTGTCCACAGGTACAAGCATGATGTAACTTAATTAATGAATCACTGTGAAGTCTCATGCAATCCTGCTTCATCCCTCTCCCTTCTTACCCCAGAATATATGCAATAATCTAAACAAACCTGTACCGTATGAAAAAGGCTACATACATACGGGGATAGAGTTTGCAGACACTCCTGATGCAGAACTCCCATTGAAATCAGTGGGAGATCTTTATGCAGAACAGTTGCAGAATTGTACCCAAAAAACCTATACCAGATTACAATCTCTTGATAACACCATGGGTACCTCTAGCAGCATCACTATATAGATTTATAGTTATTTTTTATTATCTTTGTAACTTGATAAAGACTCATGAATACATATTTGTAAGTTACCTTTTGAAACCTCACCCTCATTAATGATACATATAAATGTCTTTCTGACTCTTATGTTTCTATTCTTCACATTTTATCATACAAATAGATGAGTATATAAGCACATGAAAGTCATCGCTTTTCTGTTCAAACCATCCACTGAAATCTCTTTTTGTCTCTTAGACTTTCAAAAGTTCCAAGTCCTGCACTCTAACTGCTTTGAGATATTTCTCTCTCATCCAGTTCTAAATTGTCTTCTTTGATTTTTAAACCCTCCATAGACTTGCCTAATCTTTTTTCAGAGTCCTTGGACCAAAAATATGGTCCCACTGAAGTCAATAGAATTTTTCTCATTGATCCTGATGTGACCCTGATTTGGCTCCTTATCTCTGTCTACATACTTGCTATCCATCTTGTACTAGCCTTCCTTCTATCTATTCACAGGCCACGAGGAGGTGATATGGGAATGCCTGAAGCTTTACAAACGCATCTAAGTTTTGAACTCCAATTACTGATCCTTTCTTCTATTGAAAAACAAGCATTAGAAATTTTATTTATGATTTACATTAATCTTCATCAGATACTTCTTTTGCTTCAGTGGGCCTTATCAGTTTTTTCCCCCCCTCCTTTTTACAGCATAGTCAAGCAAAATTTGCCTCTGGCCCAGCTATCCCCTAATCACTAGTTCATGGTATTTTAGCACATGCCTGCATCATTATGTGAAATTTAGCTCACTAGTGAATAACATACATTTGCTTCAGAAAAAAAGAGAAAAACTAAACAAAAAACAAAAACAAAAACAAAACATCTTGCCTGTAATGCTGATGTTAATATCAACAATGAGAACTGCTCATGGAGTAGTGAATAAATAGGAAGCAACTGGATTATGGGGTTAAAATGCCAAGAAAGAGTTCTGGAGATGTTAAACCACAAAAGCAAAATTCCTCTGGTTTCTGCAGTCACCAGAACCCTGAGGTTAAGTTAAAGCCTCATGTTTTTAATTCTAAATGGGTTTTTTATTTGTAATTAATCCATAGATCTTACTCCTAGAACTATTCGTACATTAAACAAATGCTTGCTTTCTCCATCTGTGCCCTATTGCCACCCAAAAGTCCCTGTTCTCTTCCTTTGCTGCCTTCACTTACTGGCTGCAAATTCTCCAAGATCCTCCCTCATCCCTAGTGTGCTCCAGGGGGAGAACGCAGATCAAAAAGTCCAGAAGGAAGCACTTGAGAGCTGAGAACAAAGTATTCTCAGTAAAGGGGAACCAGATATATAATAACTTCCAAAGGTGATCAGGCAAATCCAGAACCTGGAAAGGCTGCAAAACCTTCCTCTTTGAAAATGCCTTTCCACCATAAATATGACACCCCCTTTGACCCCTAAACCACTACTAGACTGTATATATTATATACACACACATACACTCAAACATACACATCCCACTCTAAGATCAAAAAAGAGAATTGGGGATTTTGCTAATTCTATTTAATTTAACTGCAAGGTGTTCAAATGCTATAGTGATGGGTGGCAGTATATGATCCTGAGATAGATGGATTTCAGTTGAAAAATCACAGTCTCTGACTGCTCTCATTCTGATTTTCCTGCTGCTGCTACAATAGATCCCTGAATATCACTAATGCCTGCCTAAACTTTTATCTGGGGGGGGGGGGGGGAGAGAGAGACAGAGACAGAGAAAATAGGCCCTGATGTGAAACCCAATTAAGTCTTTCCAGCATCCAAATGTAGGGCTGGAAGGGATCTGGAGACGTCATCAAATCCAGCCCCCTGTCCTGAGGCACGCCCAAGTATACCTAGACCATACCTGACAGGTGTTTGTCTAACCTGTTCTTAAAAACTTCTAATGGTGGAGATTCCACAACCTCCATTTCAAACCTTTTCCAGATCTTAACTACCCTTATAGCTAACATTTTGCTTTCTTTCTAATATATAACCTAATCTCCCTTGCTGCAGATTAAGTCTATTACTTCTTGTCCTACCTTCACTGGAAAGAGAATAACTGATCACCATCCTCTTCATAGCAACCTTAACATATTTGAAGACCTATCATATCCCCTCTCTTCTCAAGACTAAACATGACCAATTTTTTTAACCCATAGGTCAGGTTTTCTAACCCTCTTATCATTTCTGTTGCTCTCCTCTGGACCCTCTCCAATTTGTCTACACCTTTCCACAATACTCCCCCTGAATTCTCATGAGTGCTAAGTAGATTGGGACAGTTACCTCCTGTGTCTTATGTATAACATGCCCCAGAATGCAATTAGCCTTTTTTGTAATTGCATCACATTGTTGAATCATATTCAATCTGTGATGCACTATAACCCCAGATTCCTTTTCAACAGTACTATCACCTAGGCAGTTATTCCCCAATTTGTAGTTTTGCACTTGATTTTTCCTTCTTAAGTGAAGTACTTTTCACTTTTCTTTACTGAATTTCATTGTGTTGATTTCAGACCAATTAATCAAGGTCATTTTGAATTCTTATCCTATCCTCCAAAGTGCTAGTAACACCTTTCAGGTGGTGTCATCTGAGACTTTTACAAGCATACTCTCCACTCCATTATCAAAGTCATTGTTGACTCAACCTCAGTGGGCTTTGGATCAGGCAATAGTTTTTTTTGGAGAAATAACAAAAATAATTTTAGTATGGATGCTGTCCAAAACATATGATAACCAAAACCACTCACAGGCAAATGTGTAGATTCATCCTGCAAGGTGTAAAACATTCCCAACTCAGCTCTGAATGCTGAGCATCACACAGGATAAAGCATGCTTATTATTCTTATAATTACACTCTCTCTTAGAAATTCTCTATCTTAATCAGACCCACAATGATCAATTGAAAAGATGTGTATGCGAGGAGGGTGTCTGTAAATGCAAAAACACATTTAGACTAAAAAGGCCATTCTCATATACATGACTGCTCTGATAGTTATTCACTAAAGAGTGCAGTTTCACTTCTGAATCCCAGTTTCCAAGACACTTTTGTTCCCACAGCTAAGTGAATCCTAGATATCCTTTTACAAGAGTAATTTACTACCACAGAAATAGCACATGGGATTTTACAACACTGATGCAGTAACTACATGTTTACTCTACTGGAAACAGTGGCAATAGAACAATTACTTTCAGCAAGACTACTGCGTTATCTGATGATAATATGGTAAATAGCTCAAGGCAATGCTTTGTAATTTCTTCCTTGTTAGAAAATGCAATTTACTCATTTCCAGTTATTAGCCCAATGGGGATGCTATGGTTTTCAAAAAGGGGGATATTTTTGCCAGCTGGGGTTAAACAACTTGGAAGGGTGAGTTGTTCAAATGTTGCACAATAAGGTGCAATTGGAGAGGGTTATTTTGCCTTTCTTTAAGGCATTCAGCACTGGACATTTTCAAAATCTCACTTCTAGGAGGGGATTATTAATGGGTCCATTTGGGTATGGAAAATGCTGTGTCTTTTATTTGCAATGATTTATTATTATTTCAGTTTCTATGAGGAAAGAATAAGGAAAGGAAAGAAAAGACTGTGCAACCCCAATTTATTGAATTCAAGTTAACCAAAGTTCTATCTTAACTGAGGCCAGTTATAAGCTCCTCAGGAGTGGGCTCTTCAGTGCTGCAGAGCTTCTAAACTCCTTGACATTTAATCTGTACTCCTGTTGAGAACTATGGTGGTAGGGGCAGCTTCTCCTTGGCCAGCAGGGCTTATGCACTTATCTTCAGCATATTAAAGAGAGGTAAGTCCGGTTAAAATGGTCAGCCTAGGATAAGGCAGCTAGCTCTGAATGGTCAGGGGAGTTCTGTTTATCTAGCACCCTTTATAATGTTGGGGTTACACCTTCTCCCATTGAAGTGCATGGCAAAACTTCAATTAACTTCAGCAGGGCAGGATTGGGCCCCGTATGTACAAAGTCACTGGCTTGCTTACTAGCTGGACAGTATTTTCCAAATCAGTGTTTAAAACGCAGTCACAGTTGCTTAACTTGTTGGCAAGATATCAGGCTGACTTGAGACTCTGCATTAAAAAGGAAGATTGGGGAGAGGTATCTTTTTGGGACTCCAATTTATATTAAAAGCTGAAACCTTGCTTGTCAGAATTGGCTTTAGGCAAGTGGACAATTTAGGGTTTCTAAGTGGCTGAAGCAAGTTGAAAAAGAAGGTGGAGAATGGCTTTCAGGTGTTTTAAATCTCTGTGGAGCAAGATGTCTACTTCAAGCAAGTTGTGAATCCTCACATCTCTTTTTTAGTAGATTTTGCTTAGTTTCCTCTTCGTTTTGAAAAAGCATGGGATGCTTTGTATAATATGTGCCTAGGGCTGTTTTACTGAAGAGCTAAATTATACAATTTCTCTTCCCTTACAGCATTTAGGTTTAAATCAGCTAGATCTGCTCCAGTGGACCAAGGTATGGATAATGAGCAGCATTTAATTCTCCCAGATGCTATTCTAGCAAGGGTTCTTTTCCTTTTAGAACGTTACACAGGCTGGCTGATGTAATGGTCTTGTTTTCAGGGACTGGTACTTGATAATCTTAGAAGCATGATAGATTCTGAAACAGCCTAGTTATATTTTAAGAGGGATGCTAAGAACAGTTAGGTATACAGTGAAAAACTATTAATAACAACAACAACAAAAAAACTAAAAAAACCCTGTATGCTCTCAGGTTGGACACAAAGGGGAATATTTTTCAATGTTAGGTGGCCATCATGTGCTTAATATCCATCAGGAAGTAGGGGTAACCTGACCACCTCATATGAGATTGAATTCAATAGAAATATTGTGTAGACAAACAAGGAGGGACAGATTCTTGGACCTAACTTCTCATTGTGCTGCTCTGCAAGGGGACTTAAAGCAGCCTCAGACAGGATTCTTAGATGCTGCAAAGTTGCCTTTATATCCCCTGATCTTGGGTCTGAGGGCTAAGTGTGGGACATGCACAAGTTAGGAATGAGCAGAGCTGGTTTGCTGGGCACACTAGCTCAACCCTCAGACGGAGGGGACAAAATGAATATGAAGTGCTAGCAAATCAGGACAGTAGTGTTTTATGCTCTCTTTGCATACATGTCATTGACTGTACCAGGTGCAAGGCATTGGAGATTCAGGCTCTCCGTGCAATCATAGAATCACAGAAATGAGGAGCTGGAAGAGACCTTGAAAGGTCATCTAGTCCAATACTGTATGCGGAGGCGGGACCAAGTAAATCTACACCATTCCTGACAGGTGTTTGTCTAACCTGTTCTTGTTAGGGATTCTCCATCTTCTCTTGGAAGCCTATTCCAAAGCTTAACTACCCATATAGTTAGAAAGTTTTTTCCCCTAATATCTAACTGAAATTTCCCTTGTTGCAGATTAAGTCCATTACTTCTTGTCCTACCTTCAGTGGACATGGAGAATCACTATCCTCTTTATAACAATCCTTTACATATTCAAAGACTTCTCACATACCCCCTCCGTCTTCTTTTCTCAATACTAGGTATAACCATAAGTCAGGTTTTCTAGACCTTTCATCTTTTTTTTTTTTTTTTTTTTTCTCAGACTCTGTCCAGTTTGTCCACATCTTCTATAATAGGTGGGACCATTTCTAAAGAAGCCTTGCTGTGCATGAGGGCATTGTGATGAAAGGGGCATGCTAACAGATTCAATTTATGTCAACTAAGAAGAAAAGAGTCTTCCATTAAAAGGATTCTTAGTAGATGAGTGGTACAACAGGTGACAAAGTTTATGATCTACCTCAAGTTGTGTAAATAACTGGTATAAGGTTGCTCTATATTTCTGCAGAATGGCCCATCCATCTTTGTTTTTATCTCTCTGTTACTTTTAACTTTCCATCCTCAGCAGTGTTTCTTGACATTCTTCCCATTCTCTTGGACAGGTTTTCTAATTTTCCTCTTGACAAAAGAAACCAGGCTTGCAGCCTAGAAATGCTACAACAGTCTCTTGTAGCCAGATATTTGAAACACCTAGCCATCTGCTTTTAATGATGTAACTGAAAGACTACACTCAAAATAATATGCCCTGCATTTTTTAAAGACAATAGAACTTTGTAATAATATATTGACTCATAGATTTTTAAGGCCAAATGGGACCACTGGGATCACCTTGTCTGATCTCTTGCATAATACATGCCATAGAATTTCACCAACTGATTCCTGCATCATGCCCAGTAATTTCTGATTGAACTAGTGCATAATTTTTCGAAAGAATTGCCTGGGATTATTGCTGGAGAAAGAGTTGGCACCAGAGTATGAAGAATCAAATGAATTTGCAAATCTCACACCCCATGAAAGCTGCTGTCTTCATGGATACCATCAAGACACAGCAGAGGGGTGAAGAATAAACCAGACCAACTGCCACCAGATGGATTTTTTCAAATTGTTTCTATTTCCTTCCTTTTCTTCTTTGTCTTAAGTTTCCCTCTCAGTTTTTCTATATATGCCCCAGAATAAATTGTTGCAGTGGTGGTAAACTACCTGAATAGAGGGTTCACTCTACTTAAATGAAAAGATATTTACAAAATTTGTTTTCCATCTTCTATACAGTGTAAAAGAATTGCAGCTTTAACATCAAAATAAGATGCATTTTGGAGTACATTAAAAGCCACTACGAACCATCTAGTAAAATGCAGCCAATTACAATGACAGTGTGTTGACATCTTCCAAACATCGCTATGTATGACAGATATGTTTATCCTTTTATGACTTGCCAGTCAGGTGTGACAGTGATAAAACTTACGGAAAAAAGCATATAAAGGAAGAAAAGTCCTTATTCAAGGAAGGCTTTGGATGCTGTGCAGTAAAGGAGGCCTGGACCCACAAACTGAACAATGAGGGTAAAGCACAATAATCAACAACTGCCTCATTCATTGAGCATCACATATTGTATACACTGATTAAGATGAAGCATCAGTGGAAAACTAGTGTGTGACCATTAGAGATTTTTTGTGATGTGAATGCAGCAGGAGTCAGAGTTAAGGTTGCACCTTTACAATTTCCTGAATTTTGACTGTTTATTTGCAACTGTCACATTCTGTTAATGCACTTATTTTGTATGGGGTAGCTCTCAGATAGTTCTGAAACTTATTACATAGATCTCACCTTTACATACAAGGTATTCTGTAGCAGAATTCCTCCCCAGGCCCTCACAGGAGACAAAGCTCCTCTCTATCCCTTAATCTGTGTAATGCGCACAATTTAGCTCTATGTGGGGACTGAGTATCTACATTTACAGATGAAGTCAAAACAAAGATATTAGGTGATTTGTCCAAGATCACAGAGGGAGTTAGTGACAAAACTACAGTTACAGCTGAATTTTTGGCTTCCACCCCTTTCTGTTGACAGAGACGAGCAGGTAGCACCTCTCTCTCTCTTTTCTAACATTAAAATTGTGCCCAATAATTCAACTCTTTGCAGAGGTACTGTGTAAAGACCAAAAGAGTCTGTTGTTAAACTGATCCTATGTCCTACTGTAACAAAGCTATGAATACCAACAATTGCCAACTAAACCAGTCATGTGGCATTAGGACCTTCCATTCCAAAAACACAGGTCTCTGTGACTTCAGCTAATGGGAAGTCTCCATCAGCTAGCACTCCATCAGTAAGAGCATGACTTTTATCCTGTCTGCAGGCTGCAGACAGACTCTAGTGGTCAACGTGGTCCCATGCTCATCATTACATTGCAATGCATCCACACTGATTTGACAGATCAAGTTTATCTGTACAGCCATTTGTTCTATCTTAATCTTTCATTTCAGAATAAGAAATATATTATAAAGCTCTTGTTTGTGTTTTGATAGTAGTCTAGGACATTGTCCACACTAGGAAAAAAGTTGTGTATTTAAAATGTGTTAGCTAATACTTGTTAACTAAACATGTTAAAATCATAGATTTGACAAGGCAGTTATAGTTTTAACATGTTTAGTGGGCTGAGGTAAACCCCACAGAAGAACTGTAAGATACAAAGTGATCTCACAAAATTGGGTGACTGGGCAACAAAATGAGAGATGAAATTTAGTGTTGATAACTGCAAAATAAAATACATTGGAAAACATAATCCCAACTATACATACAAAATGATGGGGCCTAATTTAGCTGTTATCATTCAAGAAAGAGGTCTTGAAGTCATCATGGGTAGTTCTCTGAACACATCTCATCTATGTGCAGTGGCAGTCAAAAAAAAAAAAAAAAAAAAGCCCCTAACTGAATGTTATGAACCATTAGGAAAGGGATAGAAAATACCATACCACCACTATATAAATGCATGGTACATCTTGTCACAGGGTGCGCCATTCACTGCTAATCTGGTGCCTCCTCCTGGTCACTCTGGGGATTAGCTCATGAGGTCAACACCCCCTCCTATGGTTGCATGCTGTCACTCTCTCTCTCACTGGTCTGCAGCCCCTCTCTTGCTCCAGGAACCACAGCATCCTCTTCATGACTTGGTCCTCCAGCTAGGTCACTATCTGTGTTTCCCTCATTCTGGGGTATAGTCCTTCAAATTCTCTGTTGCTCCCAGTGATCCAGGGAGGTTTCCAGTTCAATACCCCATGCCAGGCTATGCCACACCCTCAATGTCTGGTAGGGGAACCTGGGCCCACGACTATTCTGGGCTCCAGCCCACAGACCCTACTCTGAGCAGTTCTGCACAAGCGCTCTCGCTCTCTCTTTTCTCAGGGAGCAATTGCCCTTTCCCAGCAGCCCTGTTTGTTGCCAGCTTCCTGGCTTTATGGACCCCACCTGTTCCTGCCCAGCTGAGCCTACTTGCAATCCATTCCCTGCTTCTTTGTTCTCCCTCCAGGGGCAGCCAGTGGAGTTAACTGGCCTACCTGACCACCTTAACTCCTTCCAGTCCTGTGTGGCGTGGACACAGAGCACAGCCCACACCTTGAATACTGCATGCAGTTTTGGCCACACCATCTCAAGAAAGATATATTAGAATTGGAAAAAGAACAGAGAAGGGACACAAAAATGATTAGGGATATGGAACAGCTTCCATATGAGGAGAGATTAAAGACCGGAATTGTTCATCTTAGTAAAGAGACAACTAAGGAGGGCTAAGATAGAGGTCTATAAAATCATGACTGGTGTGTAGAAGGTAAACAGGGAGATGTTATTTACCCCATAACCCCTTCATAGAGGGAGTTAGTGAGAAAACTATAAATAACAGCTCAGTTCTTCCACTCCTCTGTTGACATTCACTCTCTTTCCTTACATGAAATGATCTTCACATAACATAAGAACCAATGAAATTAATAGGCATCAGGTTAAAAGCAGACATAAAAGAGTACAGTCAACCTATGGTTTGTCAAACCAGGGGATATTTTGAAGGTCAAAAGTATAAGTAGATTCACAAAAGATTTAGATACGTTCATGGAGGATAGGTTCATCAATGGCTATTAGATAACATGTTCAGGGACACAAACCAAGGTCTGGGTGTCCCTAACCTCTGATTGCCAGAAGCTGGGACTGGATGACAGGGGTTGGATCACCTGATAATTGTCCTATTCTATTCATTCCCTCTGAAGCATCTGGCACTAGCTACTGTCAGAAGACAGGATACTGGGCTTGATGGATGATTGGTCTGACCCAGTATTGCCATTCTTATGTTGTTATGTTCTTAACCAATTTAGGTATGTGACAGGGTGCTGGGCAAGGAGTGCTTAATCAGCCTTCTGCCATGCCAGCTCCAATTGAGGGGAGTAGATTGGAGCAGGGTGAATAGGCCTGTGCCTGCCTGGCAACTAACAGCTGACAGCCTAATTAGCCAGGGGCTATAAAAGGGCTGGGAGGGAGGAAGGAAAGAAGAAAGGAAGCTGGAGAGAGGGTAGAGGTTAAGAGAGATGGGTTTGCTGTGCTGCTTGTAAAGTCTGGCTGTGAAACAAACCTGTATATAGTTTGCAAGGTGGGGGAAATACACCTCTACCTCGATATAACGCGACCCGATATAACACGAATTCGGATATAACGCGGTAAAGCAGTGCTCTGAGGGGGCGGGGCTGCGCACTCCGGCGGATCAAAGCAAGTTCGATATAACACAGTTTCACCTATAACGCGGTAAGATTTTTTGGCTCCCAAGGACAGCGTTCTATCAAGGTAGAGGTGTAACTACAAATAAAGTGCACTGGTGATTGCATGAACCTGAGGCATCCCTGATCAGTTTTTGAGGAGAGCAGGCACAGAAGCTAGAGGGGCCCAGCTGTGCAGAGCTACAAGGTGTCTCCATAGGGTTTACCATAACCAGCTAAATATATTAAAACTATAACATGTCTTGTCCACTCTAGGATTTTAACATGATCCCTTTCTCCTACTGAAGACCAGGCCTTAGTAGAAAGAAACTGGGATCATTGTACATTATTGTCAAAACAATGTGAAACTTTTGCACATATACTGAAATGAGCACACTTTGACTTGTCACTTTGGCTTCCCAGATGGTGATCAAAATTCTGCTTATTTCTATCCTCAGCAGTTTCATGAGGGTTTTTGTTTGTTTGTTTGTTTGCCTTAAGGGGAAAATAGTTTTCTCCAGCAAATTGAACCTATATCAGGAAAACAACCAGGGAATGTACAAACTGATGGGAATTTGTGAACTTTGGTGTAATTCAGCACCATTTTTCAGTTTTGCTGTAAATATTTCTCATAGACAACTTCAACTTCATAGTTTTATTTGTATATAGTCTCTTGGAGAGGCAGAGTGCTTGAGAAAATAGACATGGAGGGGGGAAATCAAAATTCCTGGGATCTATTACTGATTTTGCTACTGACTCAATTCATCACTCTAAACAAGTCACCTAATATATATATCCCCCTGTTTAATCTTCTGTAAAATGGGGAAAATATCATTATCTCACTTGTTTTATTAATTACTTAATGTTTATAATTGGCTTCAATGGCTTCTAATGAAAGATTCTCTATAAATAATAATTTTAGCTGTCTTGCAGTTTGGTGACATGTATGAACTTTTGTATAATATTCATAAACCACAACATCCAAAGGCAACAAAAATATGAATGTTTAGGGACCAATGTTTGATGTAGTATGGGACCAGAATTTACATACAGTACTAAATAACATCAGGCTAAAAAATGCATTTTAAAATTGCGTTATCCAGAGAGATTTGAAACAAAGGCAAACACATGCCAGCATTCAGCTCTGCTTTATGCACAAAAATATAGAGTGTGAGGAATAGCAACAGGAATTGATCTTGCAGCTCAGAGCAACATGAGAGAATATTTTAATTCATATTCTCAAGTGCTCACAGCACTTCCCATCACTGCTTTGCTGTCACTGTATCTCCTGTCATGGTGCGGTAAAGAACTCAATGATAGAGCAACAGAAGTACTTCCACGGTCGACAGACAGAAACATACTGTTCTCTTTATGTTTGTTAATAGGCCATAATAATTTGTTCACAAACTGACGAGAAGCCATTCTGTCATACTGCAGTGGGGTAACTGGCAATGTTTCCATTACTCTGAAAAACTGTTCCTCTGCTAGACTAGGAAAACATTCTGATACCAAAATAAAAGCTGCAGAGTACCCTCAACTGGAGTAAGTGGAATCTGAGGGTACTGAGTACTTTGCAGCATCAAGTTCAATGTTAATAATATACAGTTCCTAATATCCTATTTAAAGTACTCTGGAGATACGAATTAAATTTAATGCCATTATTTTGCCCTAAAACTGACTGGTCATGTGTGTGTTTATACTTTATGTGGCTAGAATATCAGAAAGATAAAATTCACTCATGACCTGACCTGTGAGGTGCTGAATATCAGTGAGGGTGCCCAGCAGCACGAATGATCAGGCAGTTAGAGAAAGAAGAGAAGCAGGATTGACTTCTAAAACTATATGGTTGATTCTGAAAAAGCCTTTATGAACTGGGATGGATAATCCAGTTTAGAAAAATAAAGAAAGTATTTAAAATTCATTCTAGCACCCTTTAATTTCTCTAGATTGTATTTGTTTTAATGAAAAAATGGCAAAGTCCTTAAATACTGGGCTTGCAGAAAAAGTCCTTCAGCTGGTCAGTGAAAAGTCAAAGTTCCTTGAGCTGCAGATGGTTCTGTTGCACAATTGATAAGTTTCACAGGTATCGTTAGCTGAGCTTCTAACTTCCTCAAGTTGAAGTTTCGTGAGTCTCCAGCAAACAAATTCTTCTGGCATTATCAACAGAGCTTGTCATCTCCTTGTTCTGGAGTTACCAAAGTGATGTAAACTCATTACTTTGGAGTTAAGCTTCTTGCTATATTTACAAGCACCACCACTGCTCACTGAGTTTACAATATCCTCCTGCTTCAACAGGAAAGCCTGTAAATTCCTATACAGTAACTCCTCATTTAGCATTGTCCCACTTAAGGTTGTTTCAATGTTACAGCCCTGCTCAATTAGGGAACATGCTCGTTTAAAATTGTGCAATGCTCCCTTATAACATCATTTGGCTGCCTGCTTGTAAGATTCTGTGGAAGAGCAGGGACTTTACAAGGGAGCATTGCACAAGTTCCCCTTCTCTGCATCCTCCCTCTCCCTCCTAGCGCTTCCCCACCACCAAACAGCTGTTTGGCGGTGCTTAGGACTTTCTGGGAGGGAGGAGCAGGAGCAGAAAGCGCCGCGTCTCCACTCCTCCCCCTCCCTCCCAGAAAATCCTAAACATCGCTAAACATCTGTTTGGCAGCGCTTAGGACTTTCTGGGAGGGAGGGGCAGGAGAAGAGATGCAGGGCTTCCCCGCTCCTGTCCCTCCCTCCCAGAAAGTCCTAAGCAGGAAGTGCTGGGAGGGAGGGGGAGGAGCAGGGAAACCCCGCGTCTCCACTTCTCCCCCTCCCTCCCAGAAAATCCTGAGCCCTGCTAAACAGCTGTTTGGCGGCGCTTAGGGCTTTCTGGGAGGGAGTGAGGGGCAGAGCGGAAGCACCGTTTCTCTGCTCCTCCCCCTCCCTCCCAGAAAGTCCTAAGCACCGCCAAACAGCTGTTTAGCAGGGCTTAGGACTTTTGGGGGAAGGGATGTGGCATGCTCTGGAGAGGAGGTGGAGTGGGGGTGGAAGAGGTGGGCTTGGAGTGGAGCGGAGACAGGAAGAGGTGGCCTGGAGCATTCCCGGCAAAATCTGAACATGTACCAGGGAAGCTGCCGCTGCTGCTGCAAAGGTGCTTCCTAGCGTCCTTGCCTGCAGGGGGCTGTGCCTGGGTGGGGTAAGCCAGGGGCATTTCCCAACCACAGTACAGTACTGTACAGTATACAGTATAATGCCTTTTGTCTGCCCCCAAAAAATGTCCTTGGAACCTAACCCCCCTATTTACATTAAATTTTATAGGACAATTGGATTTGTTTAACATTGTTTCACTTAAAGTTGCATTTTTCAGGAACATAACTACAACGTTAAGTGAGGAGTTACTGTACTTAAACAACTGTGGAGTTACTATGTTCCCACTGCATTCATGGCAAATGATGTCTCTGGTGCCACCTATTCAATTCCTCTATATCCCTGGGGGAAGGACTTGGGGTGACTCTGCACAAGGTTTATAACGTTCCCTGTGCACTGCCTAATCATCCACTAAGCCTACCAAAAGAAAAATAAATATAATAAAAATAATATTTATCAAAAGTTCTAAGAGAATACACCTCACATAAAATATTTCAACATCAATTATGAAAGGAGAGATGGAATTAATCACTAAATCTTGGAGATCAATTAATAGCCCATCTTCATCTATTAAATTATTATAATTAATTTTCCTTGAGACACTATTGAAATCTCTCAATATTTTACATTCACATTATGTAAAACTCTGTGCAAGGTTGCCATAGATCAGAATATTGGCCTGGCTTAATTGCTCTTCTTTCATACTTTATGATTTCTTGTAGATGACCATTGTATAAAGGCTGGATTCTGGACCCACACAATATAGTTTCTAAAATGCAGATGATCTTGGTTGGTGTCACTAGACTCTATCTTAATAAAATTAATAAAATAAAATATATTTCAAATATTAATCTCTCAACCACAGCCATAGCTATTAAGGACCATTCTTTTTGCTAAAATCAGTGCTATCCCCTAAAACTGATAGTGATAGTCTAGGTGTAATATTAGGGTTAGCATCATCTTAGAAGGAATGTGCTCTCTCATATTTCCATCATACGAACAAATATTATCTTCTTTTTTTTTTATTCTACCAGCCCTGGTCCTATTTTGTGACCTGCATAAGCCTGGTTCTTTGGATTCTGAGAGCCCAGTAAATCCTATGTAAAGTCTTAAACTCCACTGATCCCTCTTCTAGGTCCATTGCAGTCTTCTGCACATTGTTCAAGATGTTCTCCAAGGTCTCAGTCATGATGTTCCTACAAAGTTTGAACCTGATCCTGACTTAAATGGAAGCAAGATCAGCCTTGTCATATTATCAAATAATCTTCAGCCTCATTCTGGATTAATTTTATTAATTATGTATTATTGTTGTTGTTATTATTATTATTTTGCTGATGAAGGTGTTGATCCTGCAAGTACTTGTGCATTACTTTCACCTGGAAGTGGGGACTTTATGTGGATGCAAATCAGGTTAAGTGCTAGAGCCAAGATTTTTCCAAACAGGACTAGAGATTTTGGGTGCCCAAACTGAGCCATGTTAAAGAAGCCTGACATTTAGATGACACATTCTCAGCATTTTCTGAGAAGTATTCCCTTTAAAGTGTCTGAAGCTGGGCATCCAAAATCACTACCTATTTTTAGAAATCTTGACCTAGGTGTAGTCTGCTTTCCTGATCACACAGGAACACAAGAATTGCTACTGGATAAGAGTCACAGTCCATCTAATCCAGTATCATCTCTCCAACAGTGTTCAGTACCAGCTGCTTCAGTGGAAGATGCAAAAAACTGTGCAGTGGAAACCTGTGGGATAATTTGATCCCAAGGGAAGCCTCCTTCTAATCTCCAAAAGTTAGAGGTTAGCTGAAGTTATACACCATGAGATTTTTATATTTGTAACAAAAAAAAGTTTACTGTTATAGCTCTGGCTATTCTTTTATCCATATAACTGTCTAATCCCTTTTTTGTCTTGTTAAATTCTTGGCTTCAACAAAATTCTGTGGAAATGAATTCCACAGTCTAATCAATAGTAAATCTAATGCCCCTTCCCTTAGGCCATGACCCATCAAACTGCTCCCATGATGCATAACACACTTCAGAACTGTTCCCCAGAGTGACAGAAATAAGAAAATAATTCCGACTCAGGCCGTTAATATGAGCTTTTTTTGATATATGAAAATTAAGAAGTAATGGTTTTTCATTTGTGCATGAACTTCTCTTCTTCCTGGTTTCAGCAAGCACCAGAAGCACCAAAATACTATACAACTAGCACCAGAAAATACCCGAAATTTCATAAGGAATTTAGCCTGCTTTCTAGATATGTGAAGTCTGCAGCGCTCATTGCAGAAGGAGTCCCAAAATTAGCCCAAATCTGCAACCCCATCCAACTAGTCCTGTCTTCAAGCAGTCAGGGACACTGTCTACACACCTCAGGAATCTAAAATTCTTAGGATTTGTTACATGAAAAGAGCAAAGAGCAGTTATTATAGGGGTAGTGGGGAAAGGGAGTTTCACAGGTTCCCCAGCTGTGTGACCATCCTCATTGCTTGTATTAGTGCAATTTTATGACTGTAGATTGAGGCTGACAAACACATAAAACCTCCAGCACAAGGCTCATTTCAAATGCGTTTGAAATTCAATGCAAATGTTTATACAGGCCTGTCCAAGAGGTCTGGTTAAGTAGCAGATCTACTGGATGCTTATCCAAATCTCCAAAGCTTTTAAAGCAATTTTGCATATGGGTGATTTCTCTTCTTCCCTCGCTTCTTGTTTTTATATATTTATCATGGTTAACTTCATAATAATTTCATTCTGTCTGGTTCTACAAGCATACGCTGCAAAGCATAAAGCAGTGATGTACAGCTTCTTATGGCTAGTAAATTTCTTTTCGGTATTATCCATATTTTGTATTATTTTTTTCATTTGTAACTAGTGATCTGCTGCTTACTGATTGTATGGAGTCTACGGACTCTGATGAAGGATGATTATGAGGCTAAACGGAGCCCATATTCACTAGCATTTCAAATACCCAACCCTCCCCACCTATCTGCATGGATTCTTGTCTCCTTTTCACTCTTGAACTCTTAGCCTTGATCTTCCTTCCAAGCAAAGCATCCCAGTCAATCCCAGCTGGCTGCTGGCCAGCAGCAATTAGCTGAGCACTGTGCCACTGCCTGCTGCTCTGCCTGTGTGTGTTAAGTCTGGAGGCCCTTGGAGTAAAAGGCTTGAATCCTGAGCTTGACCCAAGTACTGATTCAAGGTTCAGGGTCCTGGTGATGTTCCAGCTGGAAGAAGAAAATTGATGCAGTCTTGTTTATTTATAAGGAACATACAAACACCTGAGTCTTTGTTCGCAGAAGAAAGCAAGGAGCAGTGTCTTAATTTACAGCCCCCAAACTACAACACCAACACAAAAGCACTCTCCTCTCTCTATATTTTTCCAGGGTCACACTGAGCTTACAGGCTCCTGCTTAGCTTTCTTGCCTCTCTCTCTCTCTCCACCCCCCCCCCCCCCCCCCCCTTGTCTGATGGTTCTTAGTTTCTGTGTAATCTTTCTTCTCACCGTCAACCCCATCCAAAACAAAATTTAGCTGGGCAGGTTCACACACCTTTTGTCTTCTGTGGGGATTTATGTTAAGGTTATGTTAATTGAAATGTGAGTTTACACCTATCAATCTCAATGGGGTTTTAGCTCAACCCATAACAAGGTTTCATGGCATGCATAACAATACCTTCCACCTCCACTTTGCTCATCCTCCTGATGAGGCCTAAAATGGTGACACCCAACAAGCCACCTCATACAGAAATAAAATAAAAAATGTAGCCAATTAAAAATGATACAAGTTTGACTATTCACCTACGTATAGCGTCTTACTGTTAAGATGTTTTCACATCAATTCAAAATAATTTTATTTTATATTTTTTAATAATTACTTTGGGGATTTTTTCTTCCTGGGTTTACTTTCAATCAGCCCCTGAAGAATGCCTGTAGTTTCTGTGGAATTTGCTGTCTGGGGTAGACTCTGCCCATTTTGTTACACGGGTAATAAGATGGCTGAGAGGATGAAATAATGACAGAGGAAATTTCAAACTGGCACAAGAAATCCAGCAGATCTATGGGACTGTTTCATCTTCGTGCTTATGAATGCCTCAATATTGTCATTGAACAAGTTTATTATTATTCATCTTCTGTATGATTATTATCATGTGTCACCATTCAATTTCTTGCAGGGCCTCACATCACACTCCCATGTTTATCTCCCACTGTGCGTTTATGCAGCTTTTGTACCAGTGAGTGTCTGCCTGCTTGCTGCTGGACCCAGGCTGGACAGTTGGTTGATGCATGAGGCTGCTTTATGTGAACACCAAAGAATACAATTATTTCCAGTGTACTCCTCGGAGGGATTTTGAAAGTTTCTTTATTTTCTGTCTGCTTACCCTCAGGAATCTCTTTATAGTCCCCACTATATTTTTTATTTACCCACAATGAAGCTTTGGAGTAAATTATAAGCCAGGAGTGTGTTGGTCAAACATTCTAGAGATATTACCTCCCTCTGTGTGACATACAGTAACTCTTCTTTATTGTATCTAGGTTGCTCCTTAATGTCTATGCAGATTTTTAACTCTGCCCTATGTTATATCGTTAAAAAAAGAAAAGGGGGGAGACGTGATAAATTATTATTAATAATAACAACAATAATTAGTAATAATGCAAATCAAACAACAATCTCTGCTGAAGGAGAACTGAATCTTTCTCAAACAGTCATTATAGTGTGAAAGGATGGAGAATACTCTGTTGTATTAATTTTGATGGAATAAATGGGCCCAAAGAGTCAGAGGTGTTAATATGATCCTGTCACTGTCCAACATTAAACAGGGTTAACCAAGATTCGGGGTTTGGTATATAGAGACAACAGCCTTCTTAGTACCTTGGCAAAAACACCATTAAACATCTTTTTAATCTTTTATTAAAGACACAATAGAGAATTTAAAAAAAGGTTAAGGTATTTCAAATGTAAACTATTATGTAAGACTTTCATTTTAATAACATCCCTTGTTCCCTTTCCCTTTAGCTGGAGAGAGTTTTTTAAAGGAATGCCCTCTCCCCTCCCTCCCTGACATTCTTTTAGATGGTGTTGAAGATGGTAATAACTGTCCTTTTGGGGGAAACAAGAAGTTAGTTGAGATGGGCTGGAGCTGTTGTTCTTGGTGGTGGTGGTGTTACAGTCCCATTTTGTTTTCTAGAAGACAAGTGCACACCAGTGGGAAAGGAAAGAACAGCAAAGATGAAAAAGCCTAGACCCTCAAAGGTATTTGGATACCTACCTCCCCAGGCCTTAGATATTATGGAGATGGACACGATGTTAAACTCTAAGGATATGTCTACACTACCTGCCAGGTCAGCGGGCAGCGATCGATCCAGCGGGGCTTGATTTATCGCATCTATTCTAGACGTGATAGATTGATCCCCAAGCACTCTCCTGTGACTCCTGTACTCCACCGCCATGAGAGGCGCAGGCAGAGTTGACAGGAGAGCAGCAGCAGTCGACTCACCGTGAAGACACCACGGTAAGTCTATCTAAGTACGTCGACTTCAGCTACGTTATTCACGTAGCTGAAGTTGCATAGGGGGAAGTTGCGTCCCCCTAGTGTAGACCTGGCCTAAGATAGATGGACAGACAACAGATAAGGATAGAAGGGATAATGATGTTTTGCAGTATTCTGGGTAAGCCTTATAGGGTAAATCCTTCTGTTTTACTGAACTTATGCTAATGAGGTAAGGAAAAGGAATGGGGAGGACTACAAAACATAGAAGTGGAGGTTAAAGGTGTAAAGCGAAGACAAAGAGGGTTTAGAGAAGGGATTTGAAGGAGAAGAGTATGGTTGATGCACAGGAAATGGAAAGTTCTTCTAAAAGTAAGCAGCAGAGTGGAAAAAAAGACAGTTGTGAAAGTGGCAGAAAGAGATACAAGGAACAAAAGAGAAAGAAGTCTAGGCAGAACACATGGGGTAGTTATGAGAAGTGAGCAATGTTTCCCAATGTTGTAACCCCCAAGCATTCAAAAAGCATGAGTCAGGCTCCCAAAATCAAGAGATTGGCTTAAAAATACTAAGATTGCTAAATAAATAAAGTCTTTCTCTTTGCTTTCTGTTTTTCAGAATTTTAGGGTGCACCTGAGTTACATTTCATGCTTTTCTATGGACGTATGAGGTCTAGAAAGTGATGAACTAAAGCAAAGAGTGGATTGGGGAGACCGCTGAGGGAGGAGGAAACAGGGCCTTCCTTATGTGTTTGTAATTAGCTAATGCACATTCACATCTACTTTTTCAAAAATGGAGTGGGGCACAGAAAGAAAAACAATTACATTTGCATGTGCCAGTCTTCTGAACAATTTATTCTCTGCGTGTCATTTGTGATTAGAAATCTGAGCAACCTCACCTCTTAACTAATTCCAGAAATATTAATTGGTTATCTTGCTTAGCTCCATTTATTAAAAATAAACTACTGGGTATGGGATGACTTTGAAAAATTGCCTTTGACAGAGTGTTTAAGCCTGGAGCCACAGTCTTGTATCACAAAGCATTTGTTAGCCAATATTCCATTAATTCACACACAAATAATTTTACATTATGCATGCTGACCTTTGCAGAACATCTTCTGTTTTCTTAACCAATGAATTTTACATGTTTTTATCATCAACTGTGATTTAATTTCCTAGACATCAAATTAAACCCTGCTAGTTTTAATATTAAAAGGATAAACAGTTTTGAAATGACTTCTTGCTGCATTTAGGTGCCCAAGAACACATCACATAAGAAAATAAATAAAGAAGGAAGCTTTTCACTTAAAAAAAATCTTTCAGGAATACATTTCATAATTCATTTTTTATTGAAAGAAATGATCAAATAAAACCAAAGCCAATTAGCTATTAAGCTAAAATACACACAGTAGCAGATGTGAGGCACACCACAAGCTCAGAGCACACTCTCCAAGGGGAAACTACAGGAAAAAATTACTATTCATTTAAAAATTAAGATAATTATTGGCCTGATCCAAAACCCATTAAAGTTGTTTGGTGTGCAGTTTAAGAAAGATTTGTACTTATGTATGTAAATGGTTAATAGAAAGAGAGTCATCTTTTGATATATAAGAATATGTAGAATTGTGTATAAATCAGTAGTAGAGCTGGTCAATATTTTCCCCATGGAACAGTTTTCTCTCATAAAATTCTGATTTGACAAAATGAAAGAGTTCAAAAGGAACATATTGATTTTGTTGACTTTTTTGGCTCAAATGTTACTGAAATTTTTTTTTGGTGAGATCAACGTGCTTATTTTGACTGTTTTATTATAATATATAAAAACAAAGTGCTTCTTTTGACCCTATCAAAATGAATCACTTAAATAAGTTTATTTTGCTAGATCTGAATTTTTTTTTATGGAAAATTTTGAAATTTCAGCTTTGTATTCAGATTGAAGATAAAAGGAATTTTCAAAATGTTGAAATTTCCTGTGGAACAGAAATTCTGAGTTTTGATCAGCTCTTGTCAGTAGGTTGAATAAATTTGTTATTGTGCACACCAAATGGCTTCCAGTGTGCAGCTTTTAACAAGCAGTAACTAACTTGGTATATGCTGTGGAATTTGGGTTCAGAGCCTTTTCACGAGTGGGTTTTGGTCAATGGACTTTGGTCTAGGAGGCCCTGTATGTGCAAGATATAGCAAAAATGTGTGCTTAAATTTCTGCAGCAAACAAGATAGAGACCCTTTAAGAGAAACCAGAATCTAGAACTGCGCTCATCTGGTAGCTTGCACATTGTGCAGTTACGCTGTATGCCCAAGTTTCCAGAGAGAGAAAGAAAAGATGGCGAGCATGGTGGACTGTGTTTTATGAGTCACAGCAGTGGCACATACCAGAAAGTGATCTGTCAAAATCCAGTTGTGCTGCAGGCAATTGGATTGCTGAAGGCTACATTAAAAGGTCTTTTTGTTTGAACCTCCTGGGTTATGTTTGTGTGTAAACTCTCTCTTTTTGCCATTTTCTTCAATTGGAGATGGATCAGGACCTTCCTGGGTGAAATTCACCTGTGTGCGGAGTGTCAATGGAAGACCTGTTTACCACAGAAGTCTGAGTTAAACTTCAAAATAGGGCTACCCCCAGGAACTCTGGGAGAGTGGGGTTTTGCTTTACAAAAAAAAATAGAGCCCTATATGTCTGTCTTGAGTAAGTAATGATCAATTTGACTAAAGAATGCAGAATCATGTTCCAAGTAAGTCAGAGATAGGATGACATAGGCTATTCTTGTGATGTTTCCAGCATGAAATTACCAGAAATGTCACAAGAAAAACTGTTCATTCAAGATTTCTGGCCTAACTATGGAGACTTAGGAGATCCAAATAGTACAAATAAGTTTCTGTTTCAAAACTTCCAAGCTCATCCTCCTTGCTCAATATTTATCAATAAAGTACAGTCCTGCTATGCCAAATGAAATGTAGATTGTTCCATATACTATTGTTCTTCAAAGTAGCATGGTATCAGCCAGTATATTTAAAGAAGGGGAGTGGGAAGAGTACAGAATAAAGAATTCTTCCCCTCTGCAAGTTCCCAGGACTTCATTTTTTTTACACACAATGACAAAAAGAACAGAGAATCCTTAAACTAAGAATGTTGCATTTTGAGCAACATACTGTCTCTAGAATCTCATTGATGCATTATACATTTACAGATTATATCATAACATATATTTAAATGCACAATTTTATTGCACCAGACAGAAGAAAAAATGTTTGCTGTAATAAAATAGTGGATTTAATTCTTCTGCTCTGCGTTAAAAATTAGCTTCATGGTGACTTGGGAACAAAGGTGTACCTCACACCCTAAGACTGTTTTTTCCCCCCCTTTTACAGTTAAGTTATCCTTTTGATTTACTAATGGTCCCTCTGACAGTCATTGTCTCAGAGTTCTGTGTAACAGCTATTGTGCTGTTTTGATGAAGATTTTAATAACAGTATCCTCTCACTAATATGAACAACTAGACCTGATCTCATTGGCATTCCAGCACTTGGTTGAGCTTTCATTATTTTCTCTTTAGATCTCACCTGACACATTATTTTATAGAGCCATAATGATATTGCATATATATGTAGAGTTACCAGTGCCATACTCTAGGCTCGAGAGTCTGCTGGCAGAGTGAAATTAATTTATGATTTGATTTAAGGACGATGGAATATTTACTGAAGCAGCTGAAATTAAGTTTCTCGTTTATAATTTAATCACATCAGCAGCAAGGCTGCTCAAAATTTCAGTGGGCAGCAATAGAATTTTATGAACGATAGTCACTAACACAGAGTGGACTTTATATATATATAAAGTGTTAGTGACTATCGTTCATAAATCTATTCTGGGCTGTGTCCTTTCTGTAGATCTAAGACATTCCAAAAAAAAAAAAAATTATCACCTTAAAAGTGACCCTATTTTTCATGATAAAAGTGAACTTTGGAAATTCAAAGTGACTTGGTTTCCAGTTAAAAACAAACAAAGTTGTGTCATATTTTATCCCATATTAAACATCTTTGTGATTTGAAAAGAAATTTGAGACAACACTAATTCTTAGAATAATTTATTTACAAAAAACAAAAAAGATTTTAGAGTGTTTCTTAGATCTAAATTTTATTTCCATAGTGTATATCATTTCCTGTAAAATCATTATAGTAAAATATGAAGCCACAGCCATGGCTTTGTATGTGTCTGACAGTCTGTGCCCTTGTGTCCACCTGTTTCATGGGATTATGATACACTTTGTATAAAATATTCCTTGTGAGGTATCATTTGAAAATTCATAATTTGCTGTTCATTATTGCCCAGGTAAAATATGTTTGTAAAGTTATAAGATTCCTCAGTATAGTATTTCTAAGGCCTGTTCCAAATTCCCATAGAGAGAGAACTATAAGAAGGGAGAGCAGATGCCCCAAATGATTCCTCCCTTTCTCTCTGTCCACGGCATCCACAACACCTGAAGAACAAAGGAAGCAGCATTGAACTGGGGGAAGGATTCTGACTGAAATTTAGCTAGTAAGACTGCTGAAACATGTGGTGGTGAGACAGACTTTGCTTTGAAAACACTGTGCTTATTAAATTAGGCATTAGATGCATTTTACTTTCATTTTTCTTGTAACTTATTCTGACTTTTATATCTCATTACTTGTATTAATTTAAAATCCCTCTCTTTTCAGTTAATAAAACTTGTTTTATAGTTTTATCTAGACTGGGTGGTTGAAGGGTTCGGGAAACTCCATTTAGGATTACAGAATTTGTGCATATCATTTTGTACTAATAAAATGATGGACTTTATATGAGCTTGTATTGTCCAGGGAAGAACTGAGCAGTACAAGATGAACATTTCTAGGGAATGTCTGAGACTGGGAGTTTGTTGGTGTCACTTTGCAGTGTAATTCAAGGGTGGCTGGCTGTAGCATTCACACACTATAACTGAGAGTAAGTTACATTCTGGAGGCTGTGTGTGAGTAGACCAGGAGTCGTAGCTCTCACAGCAAAGCAGTGTAAAAGGCACCCCAGATCGGAGAATTGAGGGAACACACCTGTTCATCAGTCCAGATTGTACCCTGGGTATATCACAGTGTGTTTGCACAGCAACTTGTACAATAAGGCCATGATATTTACTGATGCTCATAGGTGCTACTATACTGTACATAATAATAAAAAGAGATGTGGAAGTAGAGATGATGATGATGACAATAAAAAATATACAGTCATTTTCCCTCACACATTGAAAACCCCAGAGAATGAGCTAAAGCAGGAGATTCAACTAATGGAGTTTTCCTGCTGCTACCCTATTATGAATGGGGACATAAAGCAGACTACACATCAGAAGACTTAAGATAGAAGTAGCCAACAACAATATTTCTTCTTTATTACAAGAAGATGGAGTACCATCCTTGAATCAATAGATAGAATTGCTTGTATTGATTATGTATATAAAGCTTTATATAAATCAGACAACCAATGGGACAGTAATAGGAGGGGAGAAGTATATACAGTTCTGAAGTGTATACTGCAGATCTCAAGGGTATGTAGCAAAGCAACCTCCTGGCAGTCACAGCTGCCTTTCCACTGCCCTTCACCCCGGGCAGCACAGCTGTGCTGCTATTGGCTCAGTCCCCCTACAATGGCTTGGTAGCATTCATTTGGGACACTGTCACAGAGTAGCTGGTCCCTGTGGATTAGGGTGACCAGATGTCCTGATTTTATAGGGTCTTTATAGGGACAGTCCCGATTGTTGGGTCTTTTTCTTATATAGGCTCTGTGACAAAGTTCTTCCTCTATCTTGGTGGGTCCTGCGCTTATTGGCGGATTTTCTTGCCTCAGAGATTCACCATGTGGGTTGGGGAACAGCCCAGAGACCTTCCCCTCTGGAAGAACCCACAGTCCAGGTCAATTGGGAGGTTTGGGGGGAACCCGAGCCCGCCCTCTACTCCGGGTTCCAGCCCAGGGCCCTGTGGACTGCAGCTGTCTATAGTGCCTCCTGTAACAGCTGCATGACAGCTACAACTCCCTGGACTACTTCCCCATGGCCTCCTCCAAACACCTTCCTTATTCTCACTACAGGACCTTCCTCCTGGTGTCTGATAACGCTTGTGCTCCTCAGTCCTCCAACAGCACACCCTCTCACTCTTAGCTCCTTGCGCCTCTTGCTCCCAGCTCCTCACACACTCGCACTACAAACTGAAGTGAGCTCCTTTTAAAACCCAGGTGCCCTGATTAGCCTGCCTTAATTGATTCTAGCATCTTCTTCTTAATTGGCTCCAGGTGTCCTAATTAGCCTGCCTGCCTTAACTGATTCTAGCAGATTCCTGATTACTCTAGTGCAGCCCCTTCTCTGGTCACTCAGGAAACAGAAAACTACTCATCCAGTGACCAGTATATCTGCCCTCTACCAGACTCCTGTACCCCACTGGTCTGCGTCTGTCACAGCTCCTATTACCCCCCACCTCCGTCCCAATTTTTCACACTTGCTGTCTGGTCAACCTACTGTAGATAGACTAAGCCCAGTTCCCCTGGACAGGAGTTGAGCCCAATCCAGCTAATTAAAGAGGGCTGGGCTACACCGGGGCTTATAAAAAGGTTGCTAGTAGGCAGCTGGGGGAAGGAAATACTGAGACAGGCTGAGATCTGGGTAAGGAAATCCACACTGGGGTAGAGCAAGGTCCTGTGAGGGGTCACTGGAGTGAGTGGTCTTGTGGCTGCTGCTCCAGGAGGGGAGCAGAGCTGACTGAGGCTGGAAGGAGCTCGAGTGCCAGAAACCCCTGGGAAGGGTGGCCTTGAAGCCTCGGGTCAAGGACTGAGTTAAGGCTATTTTCTCTTTTGTTGATTGATAACCTCTGTTTAAGAAATAAACCCCCTTCAAGAGATTGGGTATGGCTGTTCACGTTTTGGAGCTGGGGAGCAGCAACAGCCAGTGATAAGCACCAAGTGGCAGTTGTAACCACTCTGAGATGTATTACCTCCCTTCCATATGGAAAACCCAACTGCCAAGCAGGGGATGGGGCTGTGGCAGACCTATGGTATTAGGGTCTGTGCCTTTAAGGGCTTAGCTTTGTAGACAGAGAGTGTTAGAACCTGCAGGGTTGTGTCAGAGAATAACCTCTGCTTCCACAGTTGGAACCTGGGGCTACAGGAGTTCTGGGCTGCTGATGCCACTGCATTGCCACGAGAGGCTTAGGCTAGGTTCCCACGGGAGGACCCTGGCTGGGGTCAGCAGGACATACAGCCCAGTAGGAACTGAGTGGCAGCCCTTTACAGCCTACTGATTGGCCCGTACAAGTATTTAAATGAGGAAGCCATGAAGGGGAGCTGTCTGAGTAAGGACACAGACTGCCTGCTCATCTCTGCTCCAGACCCTGCTTGTGATAGACCTTAGACTCTAGCTTCCGACCTTGGTTTGTCCTTGACTTCACTATCTGATTGCTGCCTGATCCTGATCTCCTGGTAACCTGTGTCACACTGGCTGGAATGGGTCACAACCATGAGTGACAATCTCAGGGCAGACTGTCACAAGGAAAGGTGGAAATCCCAAACTGACTGTAGGTTCTATAATTAGATGTCACCAACCCAGTAACAAGTGTGAACTCTAAAGCATTATAACAATGCTACCATAGAGTCACAGCCAGTCCCCTCGGTCATTCCAGTCGGGAATTCCAGTCTATCTTGCCATGCAGGCAAGCTGGACTATATAATAGGTGATCACTTTACACAAAAATCTCAATAATATTAAGGTTCCTCCCAGTCCAAATTACTAATCCCTTACCCAAGTCAATTGTACACTGATCTCAAAACAAAGACAATGCCTGTAATACTGGTCTACAATTTTTGAGAAGTCGTCTGCTTCAGAGATAAAATGTACTATTTCTTATGTATTTTGATGTGCTGAATTCAAATATGACAATTAAAACAACTGATTGGCTACTGTTTCTAAGATATTTAAGTTTTTACATTTTACGTCTATGTATATTGTGTAGATAGTAGAGTTTTAATCATAAATTGTAAACCTAGGTCTTTTCATGTGTTTATGGTTGCTTTACATGATAATATTTCACCTGTCCTGTTTATGGAACACTTTAAAAATCAGCAAAAGGGTTATATAAATAAAATTTATTATGAAACAAAAGGCAAAAAACTATTATGTACATAGTTTAGTCCTATTCAGTGTCTACTCGGCGCTTCTTGGCTTGTCTCTTGTATTCATTAAATGGAGCATCTCTTGTCACTGTCCAGCAATAGTCTGCAAGCATTGATGGGCTCCATTTGCCCTGATAGCGTTTCTCCATTTTTGCAATGTCCTGGTGAAATGGCTCGCTGTGCTCGTCGCTCACTGCTCCGCAGTTCGGTGGAAAAAAAATCTAGATGAGAGTGCAAAAAATGTATCTTTAGTGACATGTTGCAACCAAGGCTTTTGTATGCCTTGAGGAGGTTTTCCACCAACAACCTGTAGTTGTCTGCCTTGTTGTTTCCGAGAAAATTTATTGCCACTAACTGGAAGGCTTTCCATGCCGTCTTTTCCTTGCCACGCAGTGCATGGTCAAATGCATCATCTCGAAGAAGTTCATGAATCTGAGGACCAACAAAGACACCTTCCTTTATCTTAGCTTCACTTAACCTTGGAAATTTTCCACGGAGGTACTTGAAAGCTGCTTGTGTTTTGTCAATGGCCTTGACAAAGTTCTTCATCAGACCCAGCTTGATGTGTAAGGGTGGTAACAAAATCTTCCTTGATTCAACAAGTGGTGGATGCTGAACACTTTTCCACCCAGGCTCCAATGACTGTCGGAGTGGCCAATCTTTCTTGATGTAGTGGGAATCTCTTGCACGACTATCCCATTCGCAGAGAAAACAGCAGTATTTTGTGTATCCAGTCTGCAGACCAAGCAAGAGAGCAACAACCTTCAAATCGCCACAAAGCTGCCACTGATGTTGGTCATAGTTTATGCACCTCAAAAGTTGTTTCATGTTGTCATAGGTTTCCTTCATATGGACTGCATGACCAACTGGAATTGATGGCAAAACGTTGCCATTATGCAGTAAAACAGCTTTAAGACTCGTCTTCGATGAATCAATGAACAGCCTCCACTCATCTGGATCGTGAACGATGTTGAGGGCTGCCATCACACCATCGATGTTGTTGCAGGCTACAAGATCACCTTCCATGAAGAAGAATGGGACAAGATCCTTTTGACGGTCACGGAACATGGAAACCCTAACATCACCTGCCAGGAGATTCCACTGCTGTAGTCTGGAGCCCAACAGCTCTGCCTTACTCTTGGGTAGTTCCAAACCCCTGACAAGGTCATTCAGGTCACCTTGTGTTATGAAGTGTGGTTCAGAGGAGGAGGATGGGAGAAAATGTGGGTCCTGTGACATTGATGGTTCAGGACCAGAAGTTTCATCCTCTTCCTCTTCCTCGTCTGACTCAAGTGAGAATGATTCTGGTGCATCAGGAACCGGCAGTCCTTCTCCGTGGGGTACTGGGCGTATAGCTGATGGAATGTTCGGATAATGCACAGTCTACTTTTTCTTCCTTGACACACCTTTCCCAACTGGAGGCACCATGCAGAAGTAACAATTGCTGGTATGATCTGTTGGCTCTCTCCAAATCATTGGCACTGCAAAAGGCATAGATTTCCTTTTCCTGTTCAACCACTGGCGAAGATTTATTGCACAAGTGTTGCAGCATATGTGTGGGGCCCACTTCTTGTCCTGATCTCCAATTTTGCAGCCAAAATAAAGGTGATAGGCTTTCTTAACCATAGTGGTTATACTGCGCTTTTGTGATGCAAAAGTCACTTCACCACAAACATAGCAGAAGTTATCTGCACTGTTCACACAAGTACGAGGCATCTCTGCTCACTTTGGCTAAACAGAAATGTGTCCCTTTGCAAAATCAAACACTGACAAATAAGAGAGCACGACACTGTATGATTTCTAGAGCTGATATAGGGCAATTTGTTCAGCAGAGTGATGTAAGCTTCGTTATGATTGCATCATCCATGACTTCTAGGAATAACATGATGCAATTCATATCATGTATGACGCAATACCAGCTTCAGATTGCATCATTCATTGTTTTGCCTAAAAAGCAAGAACTGTCCAAACCCAGTCATAGATTTATTTATAGATCCAGTCAAAGATGTATTTTAGTCATTTCTGGTTTAAATTGAGATCCCTTCCCTTTATAACTCACTTATCCTCCGCCATTCCCAAGTCAAGGGTCGTATATACAGACCCAATAGCATATCTTGAAAACTAGAGCCAATCAACAATTTTAAGCATCATTTTTGTTCTCAGTGACCCAGAATTAGTATAGTTTGACTACATTTATTTCAGAAGCATTTTGGCTGTAGAGCAGTGTAACCAGCCCTATAATATAATAACTAAAGATTTATTAACAAAGAAATGAGAGAGTTATTTACAGGAAACATACACACAAAAATGAGTTACAATCTTAGATTTTAAAAAGGTAATATAAACTTCTATAATAAGCATCTCTAAATGTCATATAGGGCTGCCCCATGCCAAACAGCATTGGGAATCTGTTGCTTATGTTTAGAAATCTTTGACCCTCAGAGTCGAGACAGCATAAAAGATCCAGTTTCTCCTTGCCCGGGATTTTTATTCCCCCTCTCCCCAGAATCCAAGCTGATGGCACCTACATGTAACTCTTCATGGTTGGGTTGGGGGAGCAATCGACAAAGGATTTATTTGGATTCAATAGTCCTTCCTAATGGGCAGGAGACAACACATCTTGGGGTAAACTAATAGTTCACACTTGGTAATGTTTCTCCCCTGACTGTTGGGAATTTACAGTCTTAACAAAGATTTTTATAGTTACAGATCAAACATTTAAACAACCTTATACATGTGATGCAGATATTATAAGAAGGATTATGCAGCATCTTACAAGCATTCCATAAAGTCTAAACACATTCTTAAAACTCTAACCTCTATTTTGATAATGCTAACACACAGGTAAGCAAGACAGGTTACCAGCTATGCATTTGTAAGTGTTCAGTGAGGCCTAGGGACATTGGCATGAGCTGGCACTTGGTCTGCCAATGTAAGAACCTAACTGCCTGCCTCCAGAAGCCAGATTCTCAGTTTGCTCTCTGGCCTGATTCAGACTCTGACCTCCCGGTAACCTGCCCCTGCCTGCCTCCTGACTCTTGGTTAGCCCACTGGCCTATCTCTGGCTTGGACTCTGACCTCCTGGTACCTGACTCAGCCTGACTGCCCATGTCCCAGTCATGAAAGAGCATCTGGTCAGGACTCTGTGAAGCTCTTGTTTTTAATGGCCATAGTGTGAGTGATCATTGAACACAATGCAGACTGTTCCAGGCCTATCTCCACCTACTCAAACTCCCTTCCCAAGAAATGACCAGAGCACTTACGGTGGGGCACCTGTGGAAGGCACTGACATTGTTTAAGGGGACAGGGGCATTGACAAAGAATTTTCATAGCCTCCTTCCGTGTGAAAAGGGAGAAATGTGTACACTACCTCCTCATCTAGAAGATGATCTATGTCATTGTAGAATTAGCTTGTGTAGAGTGTACCACTGACCTCTGATGGACAGGATGAAAATGACTCAATTGTATATTATAGGCCCTATGCTTTTTAACAGTGACTTTAGCTCAGGTGCCAGAGGCCTGTAATTCAGGAGAAGAAAGAATCTGAGTTCTATCACCTCTGCCTTTGTGAAGTTCCCAATTGCCATGGTGTGCAGTATAGTGGCTGCTGTGCAGTCCTTGGTGATTTGTTAAAATATCTTGCATTTATATTCATCCCAAAGGGCTTCATAAACCAGGCACACAGCAATCAACTTCACTACCGGTGAATTGCAGTCACCACTGGGGTGGAACGCAGCAGCTGTTTAACAGCACAAAACAGCATTACACAATAGCTTAGGATAGAAAGTGAAAAATACCTTGACTAACTGACACAAAGGAAGGAATTTAAGAAGGTAAAATGTAATTAAGCAAAGTTCACTTTATCCAAGAAACTGGTGCTAACACATTACTCTTGCAAAACCGTGCCATGGGATCTTTAATGAGTACAAGCCTTGGAGAGAACTTCAGTTTGAATCTTATCTGCATGATACAACCTCCAGCAGAATAGTGGCCTTTAACACCATGTTGGAGCATTGACCCAGTTGTGCCTCACAAGGCATACATAATATTTAATAACCAGTTATTCACTGACATGGACAAAATGTCAAACATTAATGGAAGAAGTAAAGCAAAGCTGGATTAGATACAGGGCCAGACTCTGATCAGTTATTCTGATGTAAATGTGGAGTAACTCCTGTAGCCTCTGTGAATTTATTCTGGATTTATATAACTATAAATGACACCAGTATCTGACTTGCTGACTATATTTCATTAGGTTGAAATATTAAATAATGAATTAACTCCCAATGTCAGCACAATATGTTCTCCATTATTTTAAGAGCATATGTTACCACCTAGGATGCCTCTCATTGGTTCACTTTTTTATAACAAGTTCACCCAATTCCATATTGCCAGTCAATAAAACTGTTTTATTTTATAGCTTTGGGGAGGGGAGAAAGGATAGAGGGGAAGAAGAGGCTGAAGTAAACCCGATGTCAAGAAAATTGCTGTTTTTTTCAAATCCAAGTATAGTATTTCAGAAACTTCTCTAGCTATAGAACAACACCAGGAAAGCAAACCATGGATGATAACTGAACTACATAAAGTTAAGAAAGAATACATTAAGACTTCAAATCAAGTTTACTATAGCAATCTTGTTGAAATTATCCCAGGTATCAGACACTCACTGATTTTGATGTTTAATACTGAAAACAAAAGGATTGTGAACTGATTAGTGATTTGCTCAGCATTACTGCCTGGATAATGCTTCTATTACTTACAGTAAGTTGATTTTTGTGGACCTTTTTTTTTTCTTCATCATGGACAGAAATAAATTTCATGTTTTTGTTACCTCTGCATGTCTGTTCATCGTACCAGGGCTGTGTGTATGATTGCCCACAAGTCTCCACGTTCTATAAATATACATTCCTCATTCTAGTCAGGAGTGAGAGATTTGATTACAAATTGACTTGATTTAAAAATGATTTTGCTCCTTTATATTTCCTTATTTTGTAAAAGATAAAAAAAAAGCCAACCAAACTTAGAGGGATTCAATAAAACACTGTAGCTGTTGAAGCAAATATAAGAACTGTATATTGCACGTGGGCCAAATGCATCATTACACAAGGCAAACACTATATGTATAACATGGGTAGCATGTCTACAATGTTTTGAGAGTGTGTTAACAAGAAGGAAGGAGAGGAATTATTTAATGTGGTGACCAGAGTAATGAGGATGAAATTAAGAAAATTAAAAATAGGCTAAATAGGAAAAACTTAACAATGACGTGAAATAGTCCCCCAAATTAGATGGTAGAAGCTCTGTCACTTGAGACTTTTAAAATTATCATGTGACAATGGTAAAGAATCACAGATAGGAACACATCTTCAGAAAGGTGACTAGACAAAGCACTAGAAAATACGTTGTGATAAGCCATCTGCAATCCTGCATGAATTAATATGTCGTTTCCATCTCTAACTTTTACTATTCTTTTATGGCTTAGCTCTATAACAATGAATAATGAAGCTGTGTTTAAATCATTGTACCTCATTGTATTTTCAGTGCTGGCTGAATCTTCAGGTTACATGAACACAGGCTCAGTGTGGAACCACTTGTCCTGAAAGACACTTCAACCTCAGACATATCATTGTCTAGATAGACAAGTCTGTGGAAAAGAACTCATGAATTACAAGCTGTCACTGCCCCCACTGAATTATACTTTCATCATGTGATGTGAGGAAGCAAGAGCTACTTAATTGTCTTTATCTCTACTTAAAGCCACTTACTGTATTAATGGCCAGGTTGACTGGAATACAGTTCCACCACAAAATGGCATTGAACTGCAAAAATAAATAGTAAGGAATTCAAAGTAAGGAGAAGGAGAGAGAGACTTTTAAAACAAATGTCAACTTGTTTACAGAATTTTTTTTCTGAACTACATGTAAAGTACATGTGATCTGGGTCATATTTTGTAAAAGCAAAATCTTTCAGAGATACAGTCAAGAATTTCAACATTTGTTCATATGTCTTGAACATAAATGTATGTTGTAGCAAAGAAAATTTTACTGCTTTACATGCAGTCCATGATAGAATGCATGCCCTAATGACTAAATCTTGGTCCATTTTATAACAATAGGGACATTTGCCACAAACTTTAATGAAACTGATATGGTCCTAAAGCTGTTCCACTGGAATATCCTATTATTTCCTATAATAATATACAGAAACTTTTAAACAAGCTTATGGCAGGCAGAAAGAAGTCTAAGCACACAAAGTAAATAAGGCATTTTAGTCCTACAGTTTAGCATGTCCATAGTAAGTGCATGCACATAATAATAAAATCCTTGCACTTCCCTAGTGCCTTTCATCTGAGGATCTCAGTGCACGTTATAAATATTAACTCTGTGAAATGCAAAGACAGAACTGGAAATAGAACCCAAGTGTCTTGGCTCACAGTCCACTGCTTTAGCCACTCAGTACATACTCCTTTCCCAACAGAGTGGGACAGCATTTGTGGGGATATAGGAGCAAACCAACTTCTCGGTCAATATGACACTATAAGAACATTGTACATAGTCTTTTTTTTTAAAGTAGAGTTATAACAACAATGAATAAATTCTTCCCTATTGATGACATTTACAATGTATGTCAAGAAGACCCATCTATAATCTAATGTTGATCCAATTCTACAGTTTGCTCTGCAGCTGCCATAACTGGAAAATGTGGTGAAGATACTAAAGAAATTTTATAAGGAGCCAGCCAGGAAGCCAATCAAAGACCCAGATGCTACTGCTGGAAACACAAATTTGAAAGTGTTCCATCTGGGGTCTTGTATCTGCCAAATTTGTCACATAAGTGGTCATAGCAGTTAGGTTCTGTGCTCCACATGAGAGAGAAAGGCACCAAAGGGAACCATTTTCTACCCTGCAATCAACAGCAAAATGCTGTGCCAACTGAAATTGTAATTATATCTACAGCAATGTGCCAATGAACTTTGAAAATGTTTAGCTGAATAAAAGAAGTCTCTAGAATATGGAGAATCAAATATACTGAACAAAGGCATCAAATTAAATAGTAACATCTATGATTAAAAAAATCTTCATTAGCCGTAAGCTGTCTATAAAACAATCAATCAAGCTGAGAGTAAAGCTATGCCAAACTGCTTTGCTCGACTGTATCATTGATTCTCTTTTCATAGGTAGCTTGACCACTGATTGGTATAAGCAGGCATGCTTGTTACAGTCTCTGCTCCTGGATGAGCAGACATAGCACATAGTCAACCAGTGGAACTTGTTAGCAGAGGATGTCATGAAGGGCAAAAGTATAACTGGGTTCAAAAAGAATTAGATAAGTTCATGGAGGATAGGAAGACAGGTTATTGGGCTAGATGGACCACTGATCTGATCCAGTATGGACATTCTTATGTTTTTATAAGTCCAAACATTGTTCTTGCTGACTAAATATTATTAATTTATAAATCAGTGCAAATCAAGGCTCTTGTAACTACAAGACTGACCATTCAGGGATAAAGAAGAGCAGTGTTAAGAATGTTTCTCCTGCCAAGCTGTCCTCAAAGGGATTTTTAAGTAGAACAATGGACAATGATTCAGCTACCACTGATCTGCTGTGTGATGTAGGGAAAGGCACATCACCTCTCCACCCTGTGTCTATTTGGCCTATTTAGTCTGTAAGCTATTTAAGGGTCTGTCCTGCTATGTTTATGTTCAGTCTAGTGCAATGAACCCTTGAACTTGCAGTATTACTATTACAATAGTAAAATGACCATGATAGGGTTAACTGGGTGACCCAGAGTACTATGAATATTATGCTTCACTGATCCCTTACTTCCTGTTTTGTATGAGGGAGCTTTCCCCTCTTCTGTTGCAATTCAATTGAATAAAGCGGGATGTTCCCAGCCTGCCTCCTGTGAGAAAAATGTGAGTAGTCCCTTTATACAAATTACTGTACTAAAATATAACAAGAATAATTAATAACAACAAAAATATTACTGCGTACTGCAACCACAGAAATCAGAAATCTCATTGGGACCAGCAGTATCACAGACATTGGACGTAATGCAATTCTAAATTCCACTATTTGAGAAAGTAACTCACAGATGCAAATGATATATGGTCTTGATGTGGTGCTATTTTTCAGAGATGTGCACTAAAGTGGTATTGGCAGTTTGGAATTGGTTGACTCTCTTTTACCACTTATCAGAAATTAAAAGTGACTATTAAACAACTTGATTTTTTGAGATGCCCTAATTCATTACAATTTAAAAAAAAAGACACATTATCTGAAGAGATCAAGGTTCTGCTGAACTGACCCTAATGAACCATAAGGCTTCTTCTGCTACAGCTAATACATGTTAATGAGAAAGCAGCACTGATTCAATTTGTTATTGGTAATGCATAGCTCTGGGAAGACAGCAAATTGGGGAAGATACAGAGTAAAAAATCACCCCATTCCTTCTGGGTGTTTGCTACAGGAATTCATTCATTTGTGTAGCAAATGTTAAAATATCAATATATCATCAATATTTATAAGAATATAAGAACGGCCATACTGCGTCAGACCAATAGTCCATCTAGCCCAGTATCCTGTCTTCTGACAGTGGCCAATGCCAGGTGCTTCGGAGGGAATGAACAGAACAGGTAATCAAGTACAATGAACAGAATAGGTAATCCATCTCCTGTTGTCCATTCCCAATTTCTGGCAAATAGAGTCTAGGGACACTTCAGAGCATGGTTTTGCATCCCTGCACATCCTGGGTAATAGCCATTGATGACCTATCCTCCATGAACTTATCTAGTTCTTTTTTGAATCCCATTATAGTCTTGGCCTTCACAACATACTCTGGAAAAGAGTTCCACAGGTTGATTGTGAGTTGTATGAAGAAATACTTCCTTTTGTTCATTTTAAAATTGTTGCCTATTAATTTCATTGGGTGACCCCTAGTTCTTGTGTTATGAGAAGTATTAAATAACACTTCCTTATTTATTTTCTCCACTCCAGTCATGATTTTATAGATCTCACTTAGTTGTCTCTTTTCCAAACTGAAAAATCTCTGTCTCATTAATCTCTTTTCATATGGAAGCCTAATAATTTTTGTTTCCCTTTTCTGTACCTTTTCCAATCCCAAGATATCTTTTTTGAGATGGAACAACCAGATCTGCATGCAGTATTCAAGATGTGGGTGTACCATGGTTTTATATAGAGGCAATATGATATTTTTATCTTATTATCTATCCCTTTCCTAATGATTCCCAACATTCTATTAGCTTTTTTGACTGCCGTTGCACATTGAATGAATGTTTTCAGAGAATTATGCACAACGACTCCAAGATCTTTTTCTTGAGTAGTAACAACTAATTTAGATCTCATTATTTTATATATATAGTTGGGATTATGTTTTCCAATGTGCATTACTTTGCATTTATCAACATTGAACTTCATCTGCCATTTTGTTGTACAGTCACCCAGTTATGTGAGATCTCTTTGTAACTCTTTGCAGTCTGCTTTGGACTTAACTATCTTGAGTAGCTTTGTATTGTCTGCAAATTTTGCCACTTCACTGTTCGCCCCTTTTTCCACATCATTTATGAATATGCTGAACAGTACTTGTCCCAGTACAGACCCCTGGGGGACACCACTATTTACCTCCCTCCATTTTGAAAACTGACCATTTATTCTTACCCTTCGTTTCCTGTATTTTAACCAGTTACTGATCCATAAAAAGACCTTCCCTCTTATCCCATAACAGCTTACTTTGCTTAAGAGCCTTTGGTGAGGAACCTTGTCAAAGATTTTCTGAAAATCTAAGTACACTATATTGACTGTATCCCTGTTGTTCACATGCTTGTTGACCCCCTCAAAGAATTCTAGTAGATTGGTGAAGCATGATTTCCCTTTACAAAAACCATGTTGACTTTTCCCCAACAAATCGTGTTGATCTATGTGTCTGATAATTCTGTCCTTTACTATAGTTTCAACCATTTGTCTAGTACTGAAGTTAGGCTTACTGGCTTCTAATTGCCAGGATTGCCTCTGGTGCCTTTTTTTAAAAATTGGCATCGCATTGGCTATTCTCCAGCCATCTGACACAGAAGCTGATTGAAATGCTAGTTTGCATACCACGCTTAGTAGTTCTGCAATTTCACATTTGAATTCCTTCAGAACAATTGTTGAGTGAATATCATCTGGACCGGGTGACTTGTTACTTTTAATTTATCAATTTGTTCCAAAACCTCCTCTAATGACACCTCTATCTGGGACATTTCCTCAGATTTGTCACCTAAAAAGACAGGCTCATTTTTGGGAATCTCCCTCAGATCCTCAGCCGTGAAGACTGATGCAAATAATTCATTTAGGTTCTCCGGAATGGCCCTATCTCCCTTGAGTTCTTCTTTAGCATTTCAACCGTCCAGTGGCCCGATTGGTTGTTTAGCAGCCTTCCTGCTTCTAATGTACTTAATTTTTTTTGCTGTTACTTTTTGAATCTTTAGCTGGCTGTTATTCAAATTTTTTTTGTCCTTCCTAGTTATATTTTTACATTTAATTTGCCAGAGTTTATGCTCCTTTCTATTTTCCTCAATAGGATTTAACTTCCACTTTTTAAAGGATGCCTTTTTGCCTCTAACTGCTTCTTTTACTTTGATGTTTAGCCATGGTGGCACTTTTTTGGTCCTCTTACTATGTTTTTTAATTTGGGGTATACATTTCAATTGAGCCTCTATTATAGTGTCTTTAAAAAATTTCCATCCAACTTGCAAGGATTTCACTTTTGGCACTGTACCTTTTAATTTCTGTTTAAATAACTTCTTCATTTTTGTATAGTTCCCCTTTCTGAAATTAAATGCTACCATGGTGGGCTGATTTGGTGCTCCCTTCCCTCAAGAATGTTAAATTTTATTATGTTATGATCACTGTTACCAAGAGGTTCGGTTATATTCACCTCTTGGACCAGATCCTGTGCTCCACTTAGGACTAAATCAAGAATTGCCTCTTGCCCTGTGGGACCCAGGCCTAGCTGCTCCAAGAAGCAGCCATATAAGGTGTCAAGAAAGTTTATCTCTGCATCCTGTCCTGAGGTGACATGTACCTAGTCAATCTGGAGATAGTTGAAATCCCCCATTATTATTGAGGTTTTTTTTATTTTTATAGCCTCTCTAATCAACCTGATCATTTCACAGTCACTATCACCATCTTGGTCAGGTGGTCGGTAGTATATCCCTACTGCTATATTCGTATTATTCAAGCACAGAATTATTATCCATAGAGATTCTATGATACTGTTTTGTTCATTTAAGATTTTTACTTCATTTGACTCTATGCTTTCTTTCACATATAATGCCACTCCCCCACAAGTATGACCTATTTTGTTCTTCCGATATATCTTGTACCCTGGTTATAACTGTATCACATAGATTATCTTCATTCCACCAAGTTTCTGTGATGCCTATCATATCAATATCCTCATTTAATATGAGGCACTCAAGTTCATCCATCTTACCATTTAGACTCCTAGCATTTGTAAATAAGCACTTAAAAAATTGTCACTTTTTAGCTGTCTGCCATTCTGTGATATAATTGAATGGGACTCTTTTTCATTTGACTTTTTCTCATCAGGTCCTACCTGTATTTTATCATCTTCCATCCTCTCCTCCTTATTAGGAAATAGAAAATCTCCATTAATAGATCTTCCCCTAAGCGATGTCTCTGCCTGAACCACATGCTCCTCCGCATCTGTTGGCTTTCCCCTAGCCCTTCATTTAAAAACTGCTCTATAACCTTCTTAATTTTACATGCCAGCAATCTGGTTCCATTTTGGTTTAGGTGGAGGCCATCCTCCCTGTATAGGCTTCCCCTTTCCCAAAAGTTTCTCCAGTTTCTAATAAATCTAAACTCCTACTCCCTATAACATCGTCTTATCCACGCATTGAGACCCTGCAGTTCTGTCTGTGTAACTGGCCCTATGCGTGGAACTGGAAGCATTTCAGAGACTGCTATCATGGAAGTCCTGGACTTTAATCTCTTACCTAGCAGCCGAAATTTGGCCTCCAGGACCTCTCTCCTATCCTTCCCTATGTCATTAGTACCTACATGTACCACGACCACCGACTCCTCCCCAGCACCACACATAAGTCTGTCTAGACGTCTCAAGAGATTTGCAACCTTTGCACCCAGCAGGCAAGTCACCATGTGGCACTCTCAGTCATCGCAAACCCAGCTGTCTATGTTTCTAACGCCAATTACTATTACCTGTCTCTTACTAATAACCGGAGTTCCCTTTCCAGAAGAGATATCCCCAGTGCAAGAGGATACCATAACATCATCTAGAAGGAGGTTCCTGATTATGGGATAGTTTCCCTCTGCTCCAGTTTGATGTTCTCCTTCCCTGAGACTTTCGTCCTCCTCAAAAGTATAGAGGCTGTCAGACCTGGTGTGGGACTGTTATACTGTGTCCAAGAAAGTCTCATCTATGTACCTCTCTATCTCCCTTAGCTCCTCCAGTTCAGACACTCTGGTCTCCAAAGCTTTCCCTCTGAGGGCCAGGAGTCACTCAAGAACAAAATACAACAGCATTTTATAGTGACTGGAAATACAATTAAATGATTTAGTCATTTGTGCAGCCACATATAATCACATTACACATGATGCCCTGGGTTAAGATAGATTGATTGAAGGTGACTGGGGTCCAAAATTTTCTCACAGCATGTGGGTAATGTCTTGATTACTTTTAATAAATAGGCCCCACTCACTGGAACACAGAAACACTAGGAATTATCCAGTCAGAGTTGAGTGCATTAAATATTGAACAGCATACCCTTTATAACAAGAGTTATACTGCAACAGGTCTTGTTCTGTGGCTGGCACAGAATTCCTCATCTCCGCATTTGGTGGCCCTGACAGCAGGAGCTACCCTGATGATGATCATGCATGAACTGTTTTAAGTGGCAGTACACAATATGCCAGCATGATAGTGTAGAGTGTCTGCTTCACTCAGCTCAGCCTGTAATCCCCACCTTGAACCACAAGAGCTAATCAAAGATTCATGAGTAATCTCATCACAATAAAAAAGTTCTACGGCAAAATTTTACTTTAATTCTATCTTCCTTATAAAAGAACCTTGCAGTAGAAAAGTATATGAGGAAATAAACAACCTCGCACAATCATAAGCACAGCGGTCAAGTTTGCATGAGCATAGAGCAGGAAAACATTAACTCCCAAGTTCATCCAAGGATAGTCACAGAGCTGTCACTGTTATATGTCAAGTTTATCTTGAGAGCCAGCGTACAGCTGACATTATGTTAGCTCAGTTACTTTACTGTACATCAAGATGAAAGATACAAAGCATGCATTTATTCACTTCTTCCCCCTCATCCAACATTTTTTTGTGCTATATGGCATTTCAATAAATTAGACCAGTTAATTTGGCATTGATGATGACTAAGGGCTGCATTGTGACATATAGGCTCATCTCTGCCTGGGAGCCAGTGACAAGTTCATTTCATTGCAAGTTTTAGACAAAGGTTAGGACTGTTTTATTACTATTATTTCTTCCAAATCTAGTTTCTCCATTCTTAGTTATGAAAAATATTAAAATAAGATATTCAAATATATGTTAATATATTTTATAAAAATTACAGCAGCCCTGGTAATCTTTTACATGAAGAGAAGGGGTACGGAGTGAGGACTTTAAATAGAGCTGGGGAAATAATACCCAAAGAAAAATATATTCAAGGACTGCCACCCTTTTTTGTGTGTTTGTTACCTTGCTATGAACAGATTGGGAGTCTCTTGATTTTTGCCAAATTAAAAATGGTTGAATAATTTCAGAGACTAATTCTCTGTCCATAACTACTTCATATACAGTGAGTTGCAAATACTTGAGAATAAGTCTTCAAGCTCTTTGACTGGACTTGTGAACACCATGGTACCATACTTTTCTGTTCCATTATTGGATGAGCAGAACTCTCACAATTAGGTTTCCAGTGAAAGTATGAGTTAGAAAAGTGTTTTCTACAAATATTGTGCAATATTTGCTTACAATTCCCCGTTTCAGCAAATATTCCTGCCTGTAAACATACTTGCTAGAATATATACAAAAAGCAAACACAAAAGGACAACAAACATAGTCAAAACAACTGCAATATAAAAAATCCCCCCCAAAACCAATTGGAATGAATATTTGCAAGATTAGCAGTATTTATTTTATTTCTTTCTTCACATTTCTAAAATACAGCTAACAGTGCCTCACCAATGTTCAGTGTTTAATGTTCATATATTAAAATAACAAAATAAAGTAAGGACAGCCCATAAATATATCCACCACAGCCCACCATCCTATTCAATGGTCTTAAGAAAGGGGGCGGGGAGGAGATGGGCTTTGCAACACACCCAGAAGTTTAACAAATCTGGACCAAGTGGTGGGGGAATGATTTCCAAAACCGAAGATCCTCACAGAGAACACCCGGCCAGCCGCTCTTTCTCATTTATATTGAGAGAGTTGCAGCTCAAGTATCTCTGCTGATCTCAACTGTGGCAGTATATTATGGGGAGAGAAGTGATCTGTCAGGTTGCCAGGTCCCAAATTATTTAGAGATTTATGGCTTAAAACTAACACCTTGGTTTCCACCTGGAAACTTACTGGAAGCTAGTGCAGATTGTGAAGCTCCTGATGTGCTCCAAACATGCAACGCCACCCAGAGGGGTGTTAGGAAGACTAATTCATGCTTGCAAAGCACCCAGATGCTACATTAGGGAGCAACACAGATAATCCAATTTAATGTTGCCAGTGCAACCTTAATTCTGGCATTTCCTAACATTTTAATGCTTGACTTTGCAATCATAATAATGTTATTTTAATATAGTCTTTTATGCAATTTTTATAATCATATACTTATTATTAATTAATACTGCAAACATCTATAGAACTTTCTTTCCAAGACTCTTAAAGCTCTTTAAACATTAATGAATTTAGCTTCACATTTCTCCTGAAAGAGGGATAAGCAGTACTACTAACTCATAGACTCATAGACTTTAAGGCCTGAAGGGACCATCATAATCTAATCTGACCTCCTGTACATTGCAGGCCACAGAACCTTACCTACCTACTCCTGTAATAGGCCCCTGACCTCTGCCTGAGTTACTGAAGTGACCTTATTTTCTAAATCAGGAACTGAGGTATAAAGAAGCTAAATCCTACATTTTCAAGTGTCCACTTATTTTAATTGCATACAGGAGGTGTGCAAATAAGAATGCCCAGAAATTGAGGTTACCTAAAAAGAGTGGACACTTAATTAAGTTGCCCAAAGTCACAAAAGTGAGTCAGTGGCAGAGCCAGGAATAGATTCCAGGTCTCCTTATTCCAATTTCCTTGCTCTAAGTATAATACAAACATTTTCTTCCCCTTACAAAAGCCAAAGGGATCTTAAGAGGATGAAAGGAAGTTGTGGTCTAAACTGATTTAGATTCCAAACTCTCATAGGCAGATTTAGTATTTGGAAGAAAGATCTGAGAAGGATGTAAGTGGGCACAGTAAAGCCAATCTCATGTATCAGAGATAGGCAAGCTAAGTACTTGTGTCATGAAAGAGGACAGCATTGTACTGCAGATATATAATATTATTAGTTAGCTAAGCTGGCTAGTGGCAGCAGGAGGCAGAGCCAACCAAGAAAAGGGAAAGAGCAAGGAACTGAGAGAAAGAAAGGTCATCTCAGAAGGTGATGGCAGAAGGCATCAGGCACTGATCATACAGTGCCAAACAAAAAAACAACAACAACAACAACAACCAAAAACAGGCAGCTGTATAAGCCAAGTACAACAAGAAGTGTCAGACAGGAGGTTTGTGAGCAAGTAAGAGAATCATTAGGTAAGTATATACCAGCAATTAGGGACTGATCCAGTAAAGTGCTGAGTGCTCTTGACTCCTTGAGAGTGATCAGCATCTGTCTGAGGTGCTCTGGATATTGAAGGATCAGGCCATCAGTTCACTTCTGCAATTATTGGCAACATCACAGTAGCCATGATGGGGCCTTTCACATCTCCTGTGGATGACTAGTTCAACTCTTCTCCAAATTAGTAATGACCAAACAGCTTTCACAGCCTATAAAGTCAAATGTTTCAAGTTGGTGGTCTGATTTTCTGAGGTACTGAGCCCAGACCTCCCACTATATTCAACAGGAACTCAGGGGCTTCAGCACCTCAAAAATCAGACCAAAGGTCAATGAAATGTCTAAATATGGATTTAGGGCAGAGGTTGGCAAACTACGGCCCGCGGGCCACATCCTGCCCGCGGGACCGTCCTGCCCGGCCCCCGAGCTCCTGGCCTGGGAGGCTCACCATCTGCCCCTCCCTTGCTTTCCCCCTCCCCCGCAGCCTCAGCTCTGCCGCCAGCGCAATGCTCTGGGCGGCGGGGCTGTGAGCTCTTGGGGCAGCGCAGATGCAGAGCCCGGCCTGACCCGGTGCTCTGTGTTGTGTGGCAGTGGCAGCATGGCCAGGCTCCAGCCGGGCGGCGCGGCTGTAGCGCCGCCAGCCACCGGTGCTCCAGGCAGTGCGGTAAGGGGGCAGGGAGCAGGAGAGTTTGGATAGAGGGCAGGTGAGTTTGGGGTGGTGGTCAGGGGGCGGGGGTGTGGATAGGGGTCAGGGTGGTTGGGGGGGAACAGAGGGTTGAATGGGGGCAGGGGTCCCAGGGGGCAGTCAGAAAGGAGGGACGGTTGGATGGGGTGGCAGGGGGCAGTCAGGGGCAGGGGTTCTGGGGGCAGTCAGGGGACAGGGAGAAGGGGTGGTTGGATGGGGCAGGTGTCCTGAGGGGGCTGTCAGGAATGAGAGGAGGGGTTGGATGGTGCGGCAGGGATCCGGGGGGTGGTCAGGGGACAGGAAGCGGGGATGTGTGGATGGGGAAGGGGTCTCAGAGGGGGCGTCAGGGAACGGGGGGGTTGGATGGGGCAGGGGTCCCGGGGGGGGGGAGATAGGAGGTGGGGGCTGGGCCACGACCCCCTCCCCTAACCGGCCCGCCATACAATTTACGAAACCCATTGTGGCCCTCAGGCCAAAAAGTTTGCCCACCCCTGATTTAGGGGCTGAACTTTAGGAATCTCAGCTTGAAAATTTTGCCATAGATGTCCACATAACAAAACAAAGCAGTTTTGTTTTATACTAATGGACATCTTTTTCAGCAGCCTCCACAGAGAAACCAAGGCCTACATTGGAGCTGGGTTAATAACAGACTTTTTGGTTAAGTGGCAGTTCCAAAAAAAAAAGTTTCAGGTCCAACCAAAAATTTTTTTTTTTTTTTAATTTCTAAGAATCAAAAAGTAAAAAACAAAACAAAACATTTAGGGTCAAGCAAAACTTTATTTTTACCTGAAATGAAGTGTTTTGTTTTGACTTCAAGCATTTAGTAAATGTTTTGGATTTTTTTAATAATAAAACAAAAAAAAAATGAAACAAAAGTCATTTTGAACCAAAAAGTTGAAACATTTAGCTTTGAAAATGTCAAAATTAAACATTTTGATTTTTTTAACCAAAATAATTTGGCTAAATTGACACAAATTAGCAAAATATTTCCATATTTTATACTGAATGGTGCTAGTTTGACAACCTAGCAGAATTAAGTCCTCGCTAAATTGAGATCTGGCATGACCATCAACAGTACAGATGTCTCCTAAACCAGCACAACCACAAACCATACTACACCTGGAAGTGAAGAGGGTGCTTGGTTACGAAGGCCCATGTAATCTTTGGTCTCTGCAAATAAGAGCATCAGTTAGTGCTAATTGTGAAGATGGATGGCTATCAATGGACTGGATTTGGAAATCAATTGATAAAAATCAACCAAAGAGATAAACAGCACAGCTACTCCCTAAGGCAGTGATTCTCAACCAGGGTTACGTGTACCCCTGGGGGTATCCAGGTCTTCCAGGGCATACATCAGCTCATCTAGATATTTGCCTAGTTTTACAAAAGGCTACATAAAAAGCACTAGCGAAGTCAATACAAACTAAAATTTCACACAGACAATGACTTGTTTATACTGCTCTATATACTATACACTGAAATGTAAGTATAATATATGTATTCCAATTGATTTATTGTATAATGATATGGTAAAAATGAGAAAGTAAGCAATCTTTCAGTAATATTAGGCTGTGACACTTTTGTATTTTTAAGCCTGATTTTGTAAGCAAGTAGATTTTAAGTGAGGTGAAACTTGGGGGTATGCAAGACAAATCAGACTTCTGAACAGTAGTCTGGAAAGGCTGAGAACCATTGACCTAAGGGATCTGATAAAATTGAGGGAATTATATATTATAACATATTACACCACACAGCAATTTAAAGGGATTGAAACATGTTCTTGATGAATGAAGACATCTTGTACTTTAACGGAAAGTGTTTCTTTACTTTCCTAATCTTGGACTTCTTTTATACAATACAGATCTGATTTCCAGAGGTTCTGAGCACCTGCAGCTCCAACTGGCTTCAAATGGAGTTACTGGTGCTTAGCAGCTCTGAAAACCAGGCCCTATATTGGGCAAATGGTGGCACTGCTTTGTTGTGGAAACTTCAGTGTGCTAACTGAAGCTGATTGTAGGGCTTGCAGCAGGGCCGGCTCTAGCTTTTTTGCTGCCCCAAGCAGCAAAAAAAAGTGCCGCCCCCCCCCGCCCCCCCCCCCCCCGCCGCCGGAGCCCCCCCCCCCCCCGCGGAATGCCGCTCCGCGCTCCCCCCGCCGCCCCTTACCAGGTGCCGCCCCAAGCATGTGCTTGGGTGCCTGGTGCCTGGAGCCGGCCCTGGCTTGCAGGACATTTCTCATGTACTATTTGCCAAAAATGAAATATTGAAAATCCAAATATTTTGGACAAAAATGAAATATTCCAATTCACAATGAGGAGGATAGATTAAATTGAGAGGGTTGTTTTCCTTTGTGTTAGAGAGAGGAATGGGGTGGAATTATGGGTTGAGTGGGAGCATATGACCTTGTTTTCAATGTCTCTATAATTTTGCATGTATGTTTAAAATTGTTTTTACATGTGCCTAAACTCTGTGGTAAGTGCACATTAAAACTCAAATTCAAATATATAAACCAACACAGCACTCTAGCAAAAAAACGAAACCAAAACAAATTACAACAATGGAGTCATGGGAAGTCTATAATAAAGGTAGGCCACATATAAGAGTTATTGATATTAGTTCGTTTGCTGGAGTATATTTTTTAGAGAAACCAGACTACAGGATCACACATAGGAATAACGAGAGAGAGAGAAATTAATCCTGTACAGTTTCTCTCCCCTTCCATATTTTCACAACATACCAGTTTTCTAATACTTATTAAAATTCCTTCTTTGAGTTGACACATGTTAATGGAATTCATTCATTCATTCATTCACCATTTTCAAAATGACTTGACCCTGTGTATATAAAACAAAGTATAATGATAGGAATGTTGTTTCTCATTCCTATGATCTAATAGGTATTTCTATACAAGCAGCATAGATGCCAAATTTTCAAAAGGGTGGCATCTCTTTGGCAGGAGTACTTTGTACCACTAGATTGGCACCTATGTCTGAATTGCAGGTGCAAATCTGAGGGCAAGTCTACACTACAGCCAGGATCAACGCTCTGAGATCAATCCACCAGTGGTCGATTTAGTGAGTCTAGTAAGGACCCGCCAAATCGACTGCAGATCACTCTCCAGTCGACCCCTGTACTCTACCCCTGATGAGAAGAGTGAGGGCAGGTCTACAGTACAGCCGGGATCGATGCTCTGAGATCGATCCACCGGTGGTAGATTTAGCGGGTCTAGTAAAGGCCCACCAAACCGACTGCAGATCACACTCCAGTCAACCCCTGTATTCTACCCCCAGTGAGAAGAGTAAGGTAAGTCAACAAGAGATTTTCTCCCGTTGACTCCCCGCGGTGTAGACCCCGCAGTAACGCAACCTCAGGTACGTCGACTCCAGCTACGTTATTCATGTAGCTGGAGTTGCATAGCGTAGGTCGACTTACCGCGGTAGTGTGGATATAGCCTGAGTTCCTGCACTTCCTACTACCTAGCTGAATCATAAATTGTGCTGGCAGAAAAGGTGATCAGATGAAAATTTGGGCCATAAAGAAAATATATATTATATACAGTATATATTTGCCTTCTATTATTCTTAAATATTTATTTACTTATGACAGCACAACAAACTCCAAAACTATACATTAACAAATAATTACTCTGCCAAATCTCCATGCCGTGGATTTCTTTCCAGAATGATTCCTTCTACTTGTGTGTTGGTGGTTATAAACCACCAAACTAGTTTATCATTCACTATTTTTTCTTTTTTTCTTTGGTATTTGACTCTAATATCTGTGTGTGGCTCCTGGTAGATCCAATACGTGACTGGGGCCTAAGTCTCTGTCTCTGCTAGTTCTGTGCCTGAGGTTCTCATCTTTTGTCACAATGTCTATTTTTTGTCTATCTTTTCTCCTGGTGATCCTGCTTTTGTATTTATTACCCCTCAGACTCTTGGTGCTGGACCCTGGTTCTTTGTTTGATCTTAGTTTGGCTGTTTTTCCTAAGTTCAGATTGCCTTTCCTGCCTCATGTACAGCGACATATGTGGCAAATACCTGGTGTGACACTGATGGAAATACCATGCGTGGTCTGTGTGTATTTATTATTTCCACTTGTTACATTATGGGGCAAATTAGCAAAGTTCAGCCCCCTCATGCATGCACACAAAATTGCACACTTACATATATGCATTCAGATTTGTTCTGTGCAAATTCTGGTGCTCCCTCTATTACTTTCAATAGTCTAACACCTGCACATGGAATCTCTAAAATTTGCACTCACAAATCCCATTGTAGGGACTAAGGTTGATTCTAAAACCAACACAGGAGTTATCTTATTAATAGTGTTAGTGCAAGTGTTTGTAGATACCTAGTGTAAGCATATATATATGAATGCACAAGTTGAATTTCCAACAAATACCCTCTCCAAACCCATTTTCAGATCCAATTTTTTATATGGCTCCTAACTTTATAATACATTTCTGGTTGGAAAATGCATTTTTCACCCCTCCTTCGTGGAAGATTTTGACTTTTTTGGAAAAATATTGAAAATCCAAATATTTTGGACAAAAATGAAATATTTCAATTCACAATGAGGCTGCTGCCTCATTGGAGTTGTAGTTTGGGTGCCATATGCTCCCATTCTCATCTATGGTTTGGGTTCTCTGGTTAGACTACATCTCCCATAATGCACCACTTTCTCCCAGCTTGTTGAGGGTACATAGGAGTCAGAAGAGTCTATGGCTATGGTGCATCATGCATTAACACCCTCCCCTCCCCCCCAAAAATTTTGTTTAAATTTTCCTAAGATAAAATTGAAAATTTTCTGCAGAAAATTGAAAAATTCCCAACAAGCACTATCAATAAGATCCACCTGTCAGTATGAATCATCAGAAATCACTCTACTTTTTTCTATATAGGGCTTTAACAACTGACCAGATGACTCAACAAAAGGTCCTTGGATGCTTGTACAGAGTCCACAGGCTTAGTAGCCTATTATGAGGTGATAAAGTTTATTGTGAAAGCTGAAAGCTGTTCAAAGAGCTAATTTTGTAAATCAAAGGAGCCAATACATTATGTCCTAGTCAAATTAAACAGCAGGGGTGATCCAGTATGCAGTCTTGTGATTTTCAATACCTGCACAGTCTCAAGACAGTTTAGTTATTAATATCTTGCATTTTGGTCCACGAATGAAGGATATTAATCTTCCAGGAAAATCCACAGCATTTTCTATTTCATGATGATTTTCTTTGAATATCACTATCTGGGATCAGGGTTTTAAGAGTCTTCTGAGAAATATCTTGACCCTTAAAGCCAGTCCGGAAATTGAATTTATTCTCAGAGCTTTTAAACATCTTCCTTCTGATTTCAGATTATCAGTTTTCATTGCATCGGAAAGATAGTCACTTGAAGGGAAAGCAGAGAAGGAAAGACGAGCCTAATTTCTTGAAATGTCAGCCATGTGAGCATTTGTTTGTTTGAATATTGTGTACTTGCTTAAAAGATATACAGCTGAAATGGGTTATGTAAGATATCTGGATAGTTTTTCCATTTTCCATTATGAAACTACTTGAACAACCTCTCTGGTAATTAGTTTTTATAGATACAAATGGAGCTACAGTGAACTTTTCTTCAAGGTTGCAAGCTCTGACCGAGCTGAATAGCTGATTTCATTTTTCATTATGAATACGGCATGTGCTACAATAAATCTTATGTATGTTCAGGTTCCAAGAGTGTTAGCCAACATAATGATTGACATGAATATCACTCTGCAACTGTTTTAGCTATGTGTTAAGCTCCTGAGGCTCTGCCTACACGATGGAACAACTGAGCTAGCTCAATCAAATTAAATGATAATATTATAATGGCATAGAGTTATAAAGTTATAAACAAACGTATAAAGTTTGTGGATGATACCAACCTGGGAGGGGTTGAAAGTGCTTTGGAGGGTATGATTACAATTCAAAATGATCTGGAAACAATGGAGAAATGGTCTAAGTAAATAGGATGAAATTCAATAAGGACAAATACAAAGTACTCCACTTAGGAAGGAACAATCAGTTGCACACATGCAAAATGGGAAATGACTGTCTAGGAAGGAGTATTGTAGAAAGGGATCTGGGGGTCATAGTGGATCATAAGCTAAACATGAGTCAACAGTGTAACACTGTTGAAGAAAAAGCAAACATCCTTCTGGGATGTATTAGCAGGAGTGTTGTAAGCAAGACGTGAGAAGTAATTATTCTGCTCTACTCTATGCTTATTAGACCTCATCTGGAGTATTGTGTCCAGTTCTGGGCACCACATTTCAGGAAAGATGTCGACAAATTGGAGAAAGTCCAGAGAAAAGCTACAAAATTGATTAAAGGTCTAGAAAACATGACCTATGAGGAAAGATTGAAAAAATGGGTTTGTTTAGTCTAGAGGGGGGACATGATGACAGCTTTCAAGTACATAAAAGGTTGTTACAAGGAGGCGGGAGAAAAATATTCTCCTTAGCCTCTGAGGATAGGACAAGAAGCAACGGGCTTAAATTGCTGCAAGGGAGGTTTAGGTTGGACATTAAGAAAAACTTCCTAACTGTCAGGGTGGTTAAGCACTGGAATAAATTGCCCAGGGAGGTTGTGGAATCTCCATCATTGCAGATTTTTAAGAGCAGGTTAGACAATCCCTGCCAGGGATTGTCTAGATAATACTTAGCCCTGCCATGAGTTCAGGGGACTGGACTAGATGATCTCTCAAGGTCCTTTATGGTCCTATGATTCTATGATACAATTGGAAACAGTCCTTAATACCCAAGTTAGGCTCAGATTAATACTAATAATCATATTAGCTCGTCATGTTATAGATGATGAAGTGGTGCCAATTCAGGTATTGCTTGGGAAGGAGCAAATTCTGGTCCCCACCCCCACAGCAGAGACCACATTGAGGTGAATTCTGATCCCCTTGCTCCTCCCACAGGGACTCTAGGTCTCACTCAGCTGGGTGCATCTCCTCTTTCTTTCACCCACAAAGTACCAGAGCTGATGCCACCAGAAATCAAGTTCTCTGAGGACTCTCCTGTGCTCTGCTGTACAGGAATGGACTCCCCATATGCCAGCTTGCAACACAACTCACTGAAGTTTTGCCTGGCTCCATCTGTATGGAGGGGTGGATGGGTCAAATTGCAGATGCGTTGCAAGATAGTTTAGTACAGAACCTGATTTAGTGTGGGACCACTGCTTAAAAGTGGTTGGACCATTGTCCCCCAGCTCCATGGCCTATGGAATTTTAAACAAGTGAAAAAACCTTGGGTGAGGACGCATTCACCCCTTCCCAGGACCCTCCAATTTGTGCTACTGACTGATGGGTGTTAAGGGGAGTTTCAAATTAATTAATTAGTGATCAAATTAAGCTAACTCAATTGAGTTAACTTTGCTTTAAATAGTTTTTTTCTTTTTTTTAAATCTGGTCTCTGTAGGAAAGGAATCCTCCACCACGGGGTGGGGAACAAAAGAAGAGTTTCTCTGTAGCTGGTAATACCAATGGATGATAGATCTGCCCTGATCCTGTTTCTTCCCTAACCCTTCCCTGCTCCAAATCAACGCTCTTTTGAAGAGATCCTCCAGAAGTACTAGTCAAACAAAGTAATAAATGTCAAACCCCAATTCTACAGCCAAATATGAGAACAGCTAGTTAGCAATTAAGTACACAACTCATGACCCTTGATTAGCAGAACTGTACCAGTTCTCTTGCATCTGGGTCTCTCTGAAGCCACAAAGAAGGGGGATCTGTATTATGTACCCTGTGTATTATGAATACTAGAATTTTATTTCTGTATAAGTTTTCCTGGGTGACATATAATAACTAGGTCCCTTCCCAAATTGAAGGCACTGGCATCAAGGAATTTGGAGAAGAAAAACAAACTTTCTGGCTGACATGACAGAGATTGGGTGACCACATCTTCCCTGGGTATCAGGGAGGAGTCATACAAATGAGACAGACTGTCTCCATTCCAGGTGCCCCAAACAGGGATTTGCTGGGTTTTCATCCTCTCTGCCTACAAAGGCAGAAGAAGTGATCTGGTCCTATTTAATATGGAATGTCCAAGGTTGGATAACTTGAAAGCAATAAAACAGAAGTATTGAAAAAAAGCTTCATTTGAAATAGGGTTTTAGATATTCAGAACAAAGTCTTGTCACCCTCTGTTTTCTATATACACTGCTCTGTTATGAAGTCTTTAATATATTTGCCAGAATGCTTTCAATGATTGGCTATGCAGTGAGAGATGAGTAGAGTGTGAAATATAAATAGATTTTAATGATGACTTTCATAATTATCCTAAATGGGAAGAGAAAGGAACCCCTTTAAGGGTAAGTTTTCCCCCCCTCTCTGCAGTGCTAATCAAATGTGAAGAATGATGAGTTGGACTGCCTGGGCCCAGTTCTGCATTGATCTCAATGGGAGAGCTGTCTGAGTAAGGACTGCAAGATCAGATTTTAAAGTCTTAATGATCAATTACATAAAGAGCAGCAATACATTAATGACTTTAAAAATCAATTGTTAAAAAAACCCATCATTCTCAGTTACATATTGCCTAGTAGGTCCGAGAAGAGGATTAAAAGTGCTTTGCAGACATTAGTTGATTAAACCTCATAACGCTGCTATGAAGCAATGGGAACAGAGCCCAGGTCCTCACTCCTACCTGTCTGCTTTAAGAGTTAAGGGTGTGTATTCTCTGCAGAATTAACCAAGGAGATCAGCACCTATGTCTAAACCTCCAGATTACCCTAGTCTGGGTGTCAGCAGCCAGATTTCAAAGCCATGCTCAAATTACTGAATCTTCACTGGCTTTACATTCACCCACATGTGTTGCTAGGACTTCTGGGGGCATATCCCATGTTTCTTCGTGCTGTAATAAGTTGAGCCAGCAAATTTCTTTCCCAGTAAATTGTGGGAGAACTTGTCTGTCCTCCTGGGTATATGGGGGGAATTGTGAGATGACATTGGAGGACTATCAGCACTTGAGTGATTTAGCATGCATGCTCGCTGCAAGGCTGGCTTAGGTGAATGCAGGTTACCAGCCTAGGTGAATGCAGCACCTGGACTCTAGCCTATACTCCCATCTGAGCCAGTAGCCTAGGTTTAAAGCACCAACAAACTTCGGTGAGCGTGTGTTGTGTGTGTGTTTATGGGAGGGTTGTTGGGGCAACAGCCGAATAGGAGCCTGGGTTAGCTCTGCATTGATGACATACCCTAACACTCTTGTTCTAACTATAAAACATACATATCATAATATTAATTAAACAAAGCTGAATTTAAGAAAGGGATACTTCTCTAAATCACTGACCAGCTTTGATTGCCAGTCTGTATATACATTTTATGATGATCAGTAAGGAGTAACTAAGACATCATACTTGAAGGTGCAGCATGAGTGCTCATTGAAGTTTTGTGTTATGGCAGCAGTGTACAAACCAGAGAACTGGAAGGTGACATGCATTTCAGAGGACACAACAAGATCTTCAGCCTAACAGCTACTGCAAGAGTGGAACACTGCAGTAGTAAGCAGATTTTTGTCTCTATTTTCTTCCGTACACAGGTAGCTTAATAGTCTGAACACACATCAGAGTGTTTGCTCCACAGAGAAATACAGTGACATCTGCTGAAAAAGCAGTGCTCCCATTTTGTAGGAGCAAGTTTCTCCTAAGTTACCCATTTAATTAGACAGAGGTACTGTACTCTCAGGCATAGCATGAATGCATTTTGATTGAGCGGGATTTGGTAAGAATATAGAGTGGCTTCTGCCATGCATGGAGTAGTGATGTGATTTCAGACTGAATTCAGGAGTTATAAGAAAAATAGTTGGGAGAATGCTTGTGTTCAATTACACATTGTATACCTTTAGGATTCCCCAAAGAGTTCTACCTTCAAGAAGAAAATAGATACCCTACCACTGTTGCCAGGTCAGTTGGCTCTTTCTCAGATATACAAGGGAAAGCAGAGGGCCCATGAAGTCTCCTATATGCTTGTTCCTCCTGCATAGAAACTGAATATAATCCTAGTAGCTCTGCTTCTTCAGGGATTGCTCCATTTTAGGCAAATCTCTCTAATCTCTGCCCCCCCCCCCAAATGTGGCTTTACATTGCCCCAAATGAGAACCAATGGCTAATAGACATAATTTGAGTCCAGTCTTTTTAGAGTATTCTCTTGGCTTATTTTTTCATACTCCATTTCAGCTGAATAAGTGAGTCATTACAAAGGGCTGATATTAATGAAAGCCTATAAATTAATCATCTGAAAGGGGGGGGGGGGGAAGGGAGTGCATTTGTAAATCAGAAGATAGCAGTATCAGAAGGGAACCTAAGCCTCTGAGGCCTGGTCTACACTAGGCTTTTATGTCGAATTTAGCGCCGTTACATCGAATTAACCCTGCACCCGTCCACACCACGAAGCTATTTAGTTTGACATAGAGCTCTCTTAAATTCGACTTCTGTACTCCTCCCCAACGAGAGGAGTAGCGCTAAATTTGAAATGGCCATATCGAATTAGGCTAGGTGTGGATGGAAATCGACGCTAATAGTTCCGGGAGCTATCCCACAGTGCACCACTCTGTTGATGCTCTGGACAGCAGTCCGAGCTCGGATGCTCTGACCAGCCACACAGGAAAAGCCCCGGGAAAATTTGAATTCCTTTTCCTGTCTGGGCAGTTTGAATCTCAGTTCCTGTTTGGACATCGTGGCGAGCTCAGCAGCAGTGGCAACGATGCAGAGCTCTCCAGCAGAGATGGCCGTGCAATCTAATAGAAAGAGGGCCCCAGCATGGACTGATCGGGAAGTCTTGGATCTCATAGGTGTGTGGGGCGATGAGTCCGTGCTTTCAGAGCTGCGCTCCAAAAGAAGGAATGCTAAGATCTACGAGAAGATCTCTAAAGCCATGGCAGAGAGAGGATACAGCCGGGATGCAACGCAGTGCCGCGTGAAAATCAAGGAGCTGAGACAAGGCTACCAAAAAACCAAAGAGGCAAACGGACGCTCCGGATCCCAGCCCCACACATCCCGTTTCTACGAGGCACTGCATTCCATCCTAGGTGCGGCCGCCACTACTACCCCACCAGTGACCGTGGACTCTGAGGATGGGATATTGTCCACGGCCGGTTCCTCGTCGGACATGTTAGCGGACGGGGAAGATGAAGAAGGAGATGAGGAGGACGATGCAGTCGACAGCGCTGGCACCGCTGATTTCCCCGACAGCCAGGAGCTCTTCATCACCCTTACCGAGATCCCCTACCAACCGTCCCCATCCCTTACCCCGGACACAGAATCAGAGGAAGGATCAAGCAGTAAGTGCTTTAAACATCTAAACATTTATTTTTAACAGAACTGAATTATTTACAATATTAACAATGGCTTATTTCCTAAAGTGCTTTAAACATGTAAACATTTATCTGCAACAAAACTGGAATATTTACAATATCAACAAAGGGTTTCTCATGATTTCTCTGCCTTGGGCTCTTCACTATTTAGTCCCAACTATTTAAAAAATTTTTTACAATGTCCGGGTATTCATGATTATGCAGCCCAAGACGCTCCACTCTTTAGTCCCAGTGCACCTACGCGAAAATCCGGTCAATATGGCCTGGGATAGACGCGAAATCCTCATAGGAGAACTCCTCGTAGGTCTCATGGAGGTACAGTTCCAGCCTGTTCATCAGGTTCCTGGGTAGGGTGATCTTATTGAGCCCTCCGTGGTAGCACACGTTTCCCCGCCACGACACAATCAAATATTCAGGGATCATCGCACGGCACAGCATAGTGGCATACGGCCCTGGTTTTTGCATGCTTTCCCTCAGCATGCGTTCCTTCTCGCTGTCCGAGATCCTCATGAGGGTGATGTCGCTCATGATGCCCTGCTTTGAATTAGGGAGGGGAATGTTAGTATTGGGACTGCTTTACAGCCACGCGGCGGAGGGAGAGGGGCAGCATACAGGGATCTTTCCCTGGGACAGCCGCGAGGGGGTGGGACAGGGGCCGAGTTCATGCTTGCCTGATTGCTGGCATTGAGACTGGCATTGCTTTCAATGTGACAGGAGGCCAGTGCTCCTATTAAAGTTTTAAGCAGCCACAAGTCTAGGGCTTACCATGATTGCCTGCTACAGAAGTTCAGGTGTCCTGCCACGCTTCTCAGATCACTGCAAGACCACTGCAAAGACCACTGCAAGACCCCAGGCACTGAAGGCGAGGGCCGAAAATTTGACCTTGTCCTGAGTGCGCATGTGAGAGGTGGAGTGCATGGTCTTGTTCACAGAGAAAGACTAGGTTCTTTGTACACAACTTCATTTATCTGTCTCAGGAATTCACTCCCTTTTTCCCATTCCCACAGACACATCTGCGACTGTCTCCCAACCCAGCCTGTCAGCACACTCCCAGAGGCTAGTGCAGATTAGGCGGAGGAAGAAGAAGACGCGTGAAGACATGTTCTCAGAACTAATGGACTGCTCCCGAGCCCAGGCAGCCCAGCAGACACAGTGGAGGGAGAACTTGTCACAAATGCACCGAGCAGTCATGGAACGGGAGGAGAGGTGGCGTCAGGAGGACCAGCAGGCTACTGAAAAGCTGCTTGGACTAATGAGGGAGCAAACGGACACGCTCCGGCGCCTTGTGGATGTTCTGCAAGACCGGAGGCAGGAGGACAGAGCACCACTGCAGTCTATCTCTAACCGCCCTCCCCCGCCACCAAGTCCCACACCCCCCTCACCCAAAGTACAAAGAAGGAGGGGCGGCAAGGGCCGTTAAAACTTTCAGTCAACCCCTGCAGACTGCTCTAGCACTAGAAGGCTCTCATTCCCCAAAATTTGAAAAGTCCTTTCCTACCCACCTCACAGAAGCCCCCGTGCAAGTTTCACCCCCCACGTTTCATGTGTGGTTCATAATAAAATATTCGTTTCTGTTAATTACTGTTTCCATGACTTTCTTTTGGAGGAGAGTCTGTCTGAAGGGGGGGGAAGGGGCTTGGTAATTGGACAGGACAGTCACCTTTAGCAGGGTACAGAGGCGGGGTCAGGTCCAGCATCAGGACACATACACAGTGCAGTCACTAGTGACCCTGGTCAGTCTGGGAGGTGGTTTTCATGTCCTGGGGGGGAAGGGGGGGTTGCTCTGTGACCTTGTGGCGGGGGAGGGCAGTTACAGATCTTATGCTGCGGTCCTTATCCTGGATCACAGAGCCACGCAGCAGGGGATCTGTAACCCTTCTCCCCCAGGCAGAAACTCACATAGCTGACACATACATGCAGTTCCGCCCAGGAGTGCTGGCAGGCTCCATTGAAACAACCAGTGCACCACTGCGGAGCCTGTCATTCCTGGAGTTTAGAAGCATCATTTGCATCAGAACACTAAACCCGCCCCCCGCCACAGTCTGTGTCCCCGGTTTAAAACATTCCCGCGAAAACAGTAATAAAGACAACGGTGTTCATTGACAAAATAGAACTGATTTTATTTTTTGGGAAGGGGGTGAAGGGGGTATGTAACTGGAGGTTCAGCTTCTGTGTCCACAAACTTAACAGTCACTGGTTACCCTGCTCAGTCTGGAACCTTGCTTTCAAAGCCTCCCGGATGCACAGCGCGTCCCGCTGGGATCTTCTAATCGCCTGGCTGTCTGGCTGGGCGTAATCAGCAGCCAGGCTATTTGCCTCAACCTCCCACCCCGCCATAAAGGTCTCCCCCTTGCTCTCACAGAGATTGTGGAGCACACAGCAAGCTGCTATAACAATGGGGATATTGGTTTCGCTGAGATCACAGCGAGTCAGTAAGCTTCTCCATCTCCCTTTGAGACGGCCAAAAGCACACTCCACCACCATTCTGCACTTGCTCAGACGGTAGTTGAACAGTTCTTTTTCTGTGTCCAGGGCGCCAGTATAGGGCTTCATGAGCCAGGGCATTAGCGGGTAGGCTGGGTCCCCGAGGATCACTGTAGGCATCTCCACATCCCCAAGAGTTATTTTGTGGTCCGGGAAGTAAATACCTTCCTGCAGCCGTCTAAACAGACCAGAGTTCCTGAACACGCGAGCGTCATGAACCTTGCCCGGCCATCCGACGTTGATGTTGGTAAAAAGTCCCCTATGGTCCACCAGTGCTTGCAGCACCATTGAAAAGTAGCCCTTTCTGTTAATGTACTGGCTGGCCTGGTGGTCCGGTCCCAGGATAGGGATGTGAGTCCCATCTATAGCCCCACCGCAGTTTGGGAATCCCATCGCGGCGAAACCATCTATGATGACCTGCGCGTTTCCCAGGGTCACTACCTTTGAGAGCAGTACCTTAACTATTGCGTTGGCTACTTGCATGACAACAACCCCCACGGTAGATTTGCCCACACCAAAGTGGTTCGCGACTGACCGGTAGCTGTCCGGCGTTGCAAGCTTCCAGAGGGCTATGGCCACTCGCTTCTGGACAGTCAGGGCTGCTCGCATCCGGGTGTCACTGCGCTTCAGGGCAGGGGACAGCAACTCACAAAGTTCGAGGAAAGTCCCCTTCCGCATGCGAAAGTTTCGCAGCCACTGGGATTCGTCCCAGACCTGCAGCACTATGCGGTCCCACCAGTCCGTGCTTGTTTCCCGGGCCCAGAATCGCCGTTCCACAATATCCACATGACCCATTGCCACCGTGATGTCCTGGGCGCTGGGTCTCGTGGTTTCTGACAGCTCTGTGCTACTCTCCGACTTCAGGCCCTCACGTCGGTGCCGTAGCCTCCTCGCCCGATTTCTCTGCATCTGCCTCAGGGAAAGGTGTATGATAAGCTGCGAGGTGTTGAGAACGGCCACAACTGCAGCGATGGTCGCAGCGTGATCCATGATCGCCGTGCTGTGGCGTCCGCGCTGTCACTGACCAGAAAAGTGCGCGAACTGATTTCCCGCCGGCGCTTTCAGGGAGGGAGGGACGGCGGTAGTGACGGACGGATGACGACAGTGACCCAAAAGCACCCTCGACACATTTCTTTACCCAGAAGGCATTGGCGGCTCGACCCATAATTCCAATGGGCAGCGGGGACTGCGGGAACTGTGGGATAGCTGCCCACAGTGCACCGCTTCCAATGTCGACACTTGCCCCATTAGTGTGGACTCACAAAGTCGAATTACTGTCCTTAGTGTGGACACACACGTTCGACTTTGCAATATCGATTCCACATATTCGATTTAAGTAAAATCGAACTACTCTCGTAGTGTAGACATACCCTGAGTTAAGATCTAGATACAGACTTCTTCAGAGTTGGGGTGTGGATCTTGAGTTTGATTCACATGTTGGATGAAGTTTGGAAGTGGAACAAATTTCCCCAAAGCTCAGAGGCATTTGGACCTCAAGTTCTGATATGAGTACATAGTAAGCACATCCCCTGAGCCAAAGTGGGTGTAATGCAACATAACTTCACTGGAATCAATGAATAAAGTCATTGGAGTCCTCTGAGGATCTGACCCAACATATCTACAACATCTCAAATTCAGCAGTGCTGCTCTTCACACTGACATATGATTTTCACACTAGCAATGCTAATTTTTCCACTTCTGCTCTTTCAACTGGATTAGTCAGTTCAGAAATCATTGAGAGAATCTTCTTTCCCAGAGGCCATGACAAAATATAAGGAAACTGCAGTCTAGCAGCAGTAGCCATAATTGAACTGAAAATGAGATCACGCATTAAGCAATAACAAACCTCAAAAGGTTCAGAGGTTGGTTTGTTCAAATATGTCTCCAGAATTTCAGTTGCTTCTCTGAAGTGTTGTGCAGTTCTCATGGGCCTGTAAAAATAGGCTGGAAATCTCATGGGAGAGAAATATATGAATCTACTAATTTCTGTTCTTTTGAAAGAATCCATCTACCACCCTTCCTAGCTAAGTTGCTCTGCCCTGCAGTGGAACAGAGCAATTACAAAGCTGCAGAGCAATGAAGACCCAGAGGTTCCACCTAAGAAAACACTCCAGAGAAGAGGCATTCAAAAGCTGTGACAGCTAACACCCTTGATTTTTCTGGAGTACCTGTAAGTGTAAGTGAGACCAGAGTCAGGAGCTTAAACTTTTAATGTGTCTGTGTACTTGCATAAACCACATGCTTCATCATACCATACATGTTTTTGTAGATTATTTACCCAAAGACCAGCAATATTGCAGTAGTTACTGCTGGAAGAGATGGCTTTAGGGACCAAACCATTAGGATGGACATGTATAGCTGTTTCCTAGGCACAAACTCAAATCTCAGCTGTCTTAACTCAGCCGTCTTAACTCAGCCCTTCAATATTCTGAGGTACATTTGTTTTGTACAGATTATGAGACCTTAAAAGCCAATGTCCTGTCTGTTTTGCATAATTTGCATAAGAACCAAGAGCCTCTAGTGATGTAAATTTTTGATACTCCATTGACTTCAGTAGAACTATTTGTTGGGGCTCTGTGTGCCCCCTCCCTCCCTACCTGGGTCCCCCAATCTCCCCCCACCAGGGGTTCTGTATGCCTCTCATTCTCCGGTCCCCCATTCTCCCTCCATGTGTGCCCTCCCCATACTCATATTTCTCCCATGTTCCCCTATTCTCCCTTTCCCCCATCATGTTATTGGTCTGAGAGAAAAGTCATCCAGGGTGTCAACACATTACAATCTATTGAGAGGAGGAGCAAGGCTGAGATGGGATATTGTTTTACTGGAAGGCATTACTGGGAACCATCAACCAGTTGTTTGATTGATAGACAATTGCAGAGGTACTTGAAGCCATAGTTGAGCTCAACATATAGCAGGGCAATTAAACCCAGCTTGTCAGCTGACAAAGGGCTTATGGGGCTCAGGCTGCAGATGTTTGAGCTTGGGTTGGAATATGGGCTCCGGCACCCTTCCCCATTGTGGGGTCCCAGAACTCAGGCTCCACCCTAAGCCCAAATATCTACACCACAGTTTTACAGCCCCATGAATCCAAGTCAGCTGACATGTGCCAGCGGCTGGTGTTTAATTGCTTTGTAGACATACGCCATGTGTTTGCAAATCCCCCCTTTCAAATTTTCAGTTTTCCCCAAAATTACTAGCATTCTTACCACAGAAGCTTAGACATTCCCTGAAATTTTGGAACTCATGAAATGAAACATTCAAAAGTTATTGAGTTACAGACAGACAGACCAACAGAAATGCCATCAGTACCAGGCAATCAGTGGAAGAGTCAGCAATATTTTAATAATTCTCCTGGTCATATGCTCCAAGATGCAATTTTCTTTAGTACAAATGGAGATTTTAGGCACAAAGTCAGAAAAACATAGTGACACCATTTTCTGGACTCCATAAACATTTCTTTCTGCTCCAGCCTTCTTCCTAATTTTGTTTTTGCCAAGTTTAACATTATTTTGTGCATTTTACTGTACAATCCTGAACCACCAAAACACATGGAAGGTTGCTGTTTAATAGGAAGCAGGACAAAAGATGATTTTACTAAATTTCACATTTTCTGAAATGCTGGAGGAAGTTTTCTGTTGCCACTGGTGGGGGGAAATTGCTAAAACTGCAGCAGCAAAAAGTGTCTTCTTTTCTCTTATTTGCCAAGAAACGAGAACCAAAAATGTGGCTGTTTCACTTTGTGTGTGAAATTATTTGCATAGTGTGAAATACTATATTATTACAAACAAACCAAACATTAATTATTTAATTAAATTAATTAATTACAGGTATGTTTTCAGTCTGAGGGTGACACTAAACTATACAATTATGAGATTCTTACATTTTCTAGTCAGCATGAAAAGTTCATTTTAAAAAAAATGTAACTGAAAAATCAGGAGTAATCTTGCCAAAGAAGAAACCTTTGCATCATTTGAATTTATTACCGTGTTATGCCACCCCCTGGACAAATTACAATCTAATGGTACATACTTGCTAGGAAAGGAGAAAGTAAGATTAGGAATTATAGTTCTGTCATATGTTTTAAGTTTAGGCAGATAACAAGAGAGATCACGAAGGAGGTACCCTGATTGTCTCAATTGCTGAAGTTCTTCTGGCTGAAGCTCTCTTTAAAGACAATCTCATGACTAGACAATATACTTCCCAAATACACACTTTTAGGATCTTCTTCACCCAGGGATTCACAAAGAGTTCTTCCCATGGCTCTTAGAGTGTATCATTTCACTAAAAGTTTGCCTGTTGGACTAAGTGTCAACCACTTTGGGTCAGATTTTGCCACCATTGAGTAGTACCTTTAATTCGCATGTAGTTTATCTGAAAGCAATACAACTACGTGATGACAGGTAGGCTCAATGATGGAGCAGCCAAATGTTTTTGAAGAATTTGGGGAACCCCATATTTTACTGTAGCACTGCTATACAATTACACTCTACCTTAAAATTGGTAACAAGAAAAGCAAGAGTTCCTGCCAGTGAAAAGCCAGGAAACTGAAACACTCTATTCAGCATCAAAAGATAGTAATATAGAAGCACTATAACATTTATGCTTGAGACTCACAGGGCATCACAGCTTGGTTTTTGATCCAGAGGTTGAGAGAATAGCCAAGAAAATAAAATAATAATAATAATAAATAACATTAAAGCGCTAACTGCATGCAAAGCAGAATATTCCTATGGTGAAAAGAATTGTTTTAATTTGGGATTCGAAGAGTGATGTCAGGTTTTCCGTAATCAGCTATTTATCTTGAAAGTCATACTGGTGTGCTGTGAACATGCTGCTGGCACATCCAAGGGAGGAACAAAACAAATCCAACTGTCTAGCATGAACTTTAAATTAAAGCCACAGTGGTAGCACTCATGTAATTAAGACTGTAAGGCTCCTTTAGACACTATGTCCTACTGTCCACCTGATAAGGGCATGGAAGCAAACACAATGGGATGCAGTGTGTTCAGTCTTGTGTGGGTGTGCTGGTAATGAGGGAGGAGCCCTTTTGCACCCTTACACTAGAGCTGGCCACTAACCCATTCTTGGCACTCAAGGATTGCTCTAGTACGGCGCCTGCCACAGTGTTATCCTCCTCCAGGGGTAAGGAAGTGAGAGAGGCAATAGTATCTGTCTCTGATAGTCTTGTGCAACTAACAAGCAGCACTGGCCTCTCATGGAAGAGATTGCACCTCATGTGAAACACAAGTCACACCGTTGACACCATCATGCACATTTCCGTAAAAGCAGACTGCTGCATAGTGGGAATGGTAATTGCTTGTTGACATTCACACAAGGCTTTTGCCCACATTTCTAAACCCCTCTTCCTTAGAATCCTGTTTAGATCTTACTGCTGCCATGCAGCATCCATGATTATTGTCAACTAACAACCCCTCATGGAATGCTAACATTTTTATTAATGGCATTTAAAACATTCTGCGGTAACTAAACTATTTCTCTTGATTAGCCAACAGCTGTAAGATGTTTTTTTAAATAATTTTCACAGGATTGGTGAAAGGGCTGGAGCTAATTATTTATAATTTCACATCAGTTTATTAATTTCCAGCCCAACAGGACATCCCCTTTTGCAAATGTGCCAGGATTGGCTTTTAATGGCCTCTACTCTGCTGATCGTGATTGGGACCTAATCATGCTTAATCCGGTTTCAAATCTGTTTATATGTATAGGTTCCCAAAATGAATAAAATGCATCAGAAGACAGCGGAATCTTTAAATCTGGTGTTAGCAGAAGAAACCCTTCCCCTACTTTTCCTACCTTCCCCAACAAGAGATGGCATTACATATAGCAAATTAATGATGGGCAAATATCAGAAATGTAGATAGGCCAAGAATGCATTCAAATGTTTTGAAGCTTTAAGTGAACTTTTATCAAACATTTTAGTCTAGTCCTGGTCAGTCTAAAAATTCATGGGAATTGCGTCTTGTTGTGTGCCAGACTGGAAAGAGTGGGATTTTCCAAACCTACCAATGTATTAGTGAAACTGAAGAGGCAGTGTGGCCTAGTGGCTAGCAGCTAGAGCATTGGGCAAGGACTCAGGAGACATGAGATTCTATTCCCAGCTTTGTCACTAGCCTGGCAGCTGACCTTGGGAGAAAAAGTTCACCGCTCTGTGCCTTATTTTTCTCATCTGCAAAATGGGGACAATACTGAGCTCCTTTGTAAAGCACTTTGAGCGCTACTATTGCAAAGTGCTAGAGAAGAAGTATAGTATTCATTATTATATTTGTTGTTATTTCTTAATTATTGTTATTTTATTATTATTTTAAAGATTCAGTTGTTCCCTGAAACCATTATAAGACTGAGATACTACCATATTATTTTATTTATTATTATTTATTTATATTGTGGTAGCACCCAGAAGTCCTAGGCACTGTATAAACACACAACAAAAAGATGATCTCTAGCACAGAAAGCTTATGGTCTAAGTACTGTATGACTATACATGCCCCTCCATGTTGTCACTTCTGGTTGTGGCCAGAACTAGGAAGTGTGAAATTTGCAATGAGAAGGTTGCACTCATTTTATGTTTGTTTGTTCATTTTCTATTGGACCTTGAGAATTTTAGGTTTGGTACAATACACGTTTAGAATAGCTCAGTTAGGTCATATACTCTAGAGGAGTAGGAAGACCACTTATTCTCTTCTTCAAAATGCCACATGAGATTAGCTCTGACCATAGGAGGGTCCCTGAATAAGGAAGGGCTCACAACCCTCCTCTTCAGAGACTCAAAGCTCATTTCTGGAAATCTCAAAAGAGCAGGTTCTCTCATTACATTTCTGCTGCTTCCTTTTGCCAACCACTGCAGAATTATTTCCCCCATTTTACAATAATGGTGCCAAGTCCTGTTTGCAGTAATAGTTACTATAGAATTTTAAATCAATGTAGAATATCAAAGCACTATAGATGTGCCTCAATATTTTACAGTCTTATCCTAAATCTATACATATATATATACACACCTACACATTGTACTATTATTTTAGGTTTTCCAGTCTAGGCTAGAATGCAGAAATGCAAAATTACATATTCAAATCCCAAAACATTTTGTTGTGAGCTTATGGGAAAGATTTTCATTTTATTTCAGTCAGGTTTTCTCATTCTTAGTAGAGATGGGCCCTGTTGTAAAATTCAGATCCAAACTTCTGAAAGTTTGGAAAAGTTTGAGTCCAGGATTTTCATTCTGGATACTCTTTATTTTAAAAAAGCATTGAGATGTGCAAATCTTTAGAAGTCCCTTGGCATGATGTGTTAGTGCAAAATGTAAGTCAACTATTAAATGTATTTATTCACTTTCTTTTTCCTGGTCGCAACTAGGCTGCGGCCTGGGAACTCTCCCTAACTACTGAGACCAAAGAAAGGAAATAAGCATATACTGTAATGTTATGAAGATCATTCCTTGTAGGGCACACACAAAAATCAAAGATGCTGGATTTTGAAAGAGAACAGCATTTTATTTTTATTTTTAAAGATATGGAGAAAAAATGTTCCCCAGATACCTCAGGCTGCAGTGGCAGAAGAACAAAAAAGATAGTGTCTGTCCTATCTTATGTGTTTGAAAAATAATCAGTCCTACTTAGCAGCAACAGGACTTTACTGAGATCCAGCTTGTAAACTAATAGATAGAATTCCCCAGAAGGAGCACCCTTTCAATTCCATTTCCAATTCTATAGTGAGGATTAGTGTAGATTTAGCCCTGATGGACAGATAAAACTAGCAATGTGTGGAGACTTACTGTTTAATAGACTGGATCTTAGGTGTCAGTGCTGAAATGGACTATCAGTTAATGTAGATGGGAAAAGAGAGTTTTGTTTTTTTGCTTACCCTCATCAACTCCTAAAATAAGAATTTATCTATCCCGTGCCTGCATTAACTAATGCTTCATATGTTCAACTGGAAGTCCAAGCAATAGCTGACAGAAGAACTGGTAGGTACAAACAATACTCTTAAATACTGATTTAAAATTCTGAATGTCTCTTCTTCTGATTGCATTTGTATCCCTTGTTCTTTTCTGATTGTGAACCTACACATAAATACGTTTTTATTCAGGTTTTTGGGAATGGTCATTATTCATATAAATACCCATATTTGCTTGCCAAAAAGTGTATTTATGCTGGAAGAAGAGTTTTTGCCATTTGCTATTCTCCTGTTTGAAAACAAAAGCTAAAAAAAAAAAAACTTCTCTGGGACCAATCACACAAAATGGTGAATAGTAAATAAGTCAGTAGTTGAAGTGAACGGTTTATGAATACTCCATAGGCTTATTTGTTTCTATGAACAGTTTGGTGAATATTTGTGAATAATGAATACATTCACAGAAATGAAGCTAGGATCACAAATAATTCATATAGGGAAATGGCTAGAAGATTCATCAAAGCACAGATCCAGAAACTCTGTTCCTCTTCTATAACCTAACCTGCCCAGCCATTCCAAATTCCCATATGTACTGAAGTACAGAGAGGCCTGTAGATCATAGCTCTGTCCTGTGTAGGTTGTACAGACCCCTGCATTCATATCCTCGTGAAGATAAAAGCCTCGTATTTAATGGCAGTTTCTAAAGCTAACCTATTAGCCAAATATGTCAATTTAATTTGTGTTTTTATACCATGTCTATTACCATACTATCTGAGTAAATTGGAAGAATAGAGGCTTGTGCTTTTGAGACTTGATCCTGCATCACTGGGTGCTTTTAATCAAATCACAGGGTGCTTTATCATTGACTTCAATGATCACAAGATCAGACCTTGGGGCTGAAGGTCCTTGGTGTTATCCTTGCAGATAATCAAGGTGTATGTGTGTCTGGAGCCCTGGTTAGGGTTACACATAAACACAGAGCAGAAGCTACTATGTACAGCAGAATATTTAAGGAGGATCTGCAAAACAACTAGCCAGTATGAGAGAACACTGTAAAGTGGAAGGGGGAAATGAAGTTCAGTAGTAGACAAAGTGTTTAATACTGCAGGAGACCTAGTTATGCACTCAATGGACTGACAATACCAGATTCCTAGAATGTTTTTGGATTAAAAAAAAGATTAAAAATGTGCATCATCCCCTTAGAGAGACAATCTGGGTGAGGTAATACATTTCATTGGATCAACTTCTGTTGGTGAAGGAGTCAAGCATTTGAGCTACACAGTCCTTCAGGTCTGGACCTGAAGCTGGTCCAGTAAAAGATATTACCTCACCCACCTTGTCTTTTTACTTTCCTGGGACAAACAAGGCTAATACAACATTGCAAATATCCTCTTCCTACCATTTTCCATTTGGTTCAAAGTTTGAGTTCTACTTAAATTGACATTTCGATATCTACTGTCTCTCTTCTATCCTTTCCCCTCTCTGAGAGTTACTAATTACATCTCAGTGCCCTTTCTAATCTTCTCAAAAAAGCCAAAGGTCATGACAGCTATTCCTAGTCTCATTCCGAACATTCACTAGTATTCCAACAGATTTATTGACTTCCATCATTAGAAAATGTTAGACCTATCTTCCTCATGGGCATTGTGTTTCTTTGACATGTTTTATGGCTCACTGGACAAATGGTAGATAGCTCCTAAGCTTAAAATTCATGTGGATTGATAGGTCTTTGCCCCAGAGTTGAAAACAGCTCTAATCACTAAGGGGTGTGTATTGTGTGTCTGATGGTGGATTTTGTTTCTCAAAGTGCTACATATAATGTGTTGCCTTTTAAGTGTAATCCATGTTCAGTTTTATCACCCGGTGCTGGGTGAAGAGTTTTTCCTAATATCTCTCATGCTGAAGATTAAGCTGATTAATTCTTGTCCTACATCCAGTGTGAGAACAATTGATCACTATCCTCTTTGTGACAGCCCTTAATATATTTGAAGACTGTTATCAGGTCCTCACACAGCCTTTTTTCCCCTCAAGACTAAATGCACCAGTTTTTTAATCTTTCCTCACAGATCAGCTTGATAAACTTTTTATTATTTTCGTAGATCTTTTCTGGACCCACACCAATTTATCCACATATTTCTTCAAATGTGGTGCCCAGACCTAGACCCAGTACTCCATTTGAGGCCTTGCCAGTACCAAGTAGAGTGGGACAATTACCTCCTATGTCTTACATACAACATTCAGGAATATTAGTCTTTTTTTGCAACTGCATCACATTGTTGGTTCATATTCAATTTGTGAACTAATATAACCCCCACATTCTTTTCATCAGTACTACCACCAATACAGTTATTCTCTGTTTTGTATTTGTGCATTTGATTTTTCCTTTCTAAGTGAAGTACCTTGCATTTGAGGGTCCTGTGGCCCTTTAAGACTAATAGAAGTATTGGAGCATAAGCTTTTGTGGGTGAATGCCCACTTCATCAGACGCAAGTAATGGAAATTTCCAGAGGCAGGTATAAATCAGTATGGGGATAATGAGGTTAGTTCAATCAGGGAGGGTGAGGTGCTCTGCTAGCAGTTGAGGTGTGAACACCAAGGGAGGAGAAACTGCTTCTGTAGTTGGCTAGCCATTCACAGTCTTTGTTTAATCCTGATCTGATGGTGTCAAATCTGCAAATGAACTGGACCTCAGCAGTTTCTCTTTGGAGTCTGGTCCTGAAGTTTTTTTGCTGTAAGATGACTACCTTTACATCTGCTATTGTGTGGCCAGGGAGGTTGAAGTGTGAAATGGGCATTCACCCATGAAAGCTTATGCTCCAATACTTCTGTTAGTCTTAAAGGTGCCACAGGACCCTCTGTTGCTTTTTACAGATTCAGACTAACACGGCTACCCCTCTGATACCTTGCATTTCTCTTCATTGATTTCAAACCAATTCTCCAGTTTTTCCAAGGTCATTTTTAATTCTAATCCTGTCCTCCAAACAGCTTGCAACCTTTCCTAGCTTGGTGTCATCCACAAAGTTTATAAGCACACTTTCCGTTCCATTATTTAAATCATTAATGAAAATATTGAATAGTGCTAGACCAAGGACTGAGCCTTCCGGGACTCCACTCAGTAAGTCTTCCCAGTTTGACAACAAACCACCTATAGCTACTCTTTGAGTATATTTTTTCAGCCAGTTGTGGCAACCAGGTTATAGTAATTTAATCACCGCATTTCCCTAGTATGCTTATGAGAATGTCATGTTGGACTGTGTTAAAAGCCTTACTAAAATTAAGATATATCATGTCTGCTATTTCCCTTTATATCTCCCTATCCAATAGGCCAGTAACCCTGTCAAAGAAGGTGATTGAGTTGATTTGGTATGATTTATTCTTGACAAATCCACATTGGCCATTACTTATAACCCTATTATCCTCCATGTGCTGACAAATTTATTGTTTAATAATTTGTTCCAGTATCTTTCCAGATATCAAAATTAGCTTGATTGGTCTAGAATTTCCCAGATCCCCTTTGTTCCCCTTTTTAAAGAAGGGTATGTTTGCCCTTCAACACTCATGTGGAGCCTCACATATCCTCCAGCAGTTCTCTAAGACATATCACTAACGGTTTCAAGATTGCTTCAGTTAGTTCCCTAATTACCCTAAGATGAATTTCATCAGACCCTGGCAACTTAAATACATCTACTTTAGCTAAATATTCCTTAATCTGTTCTTTCCTTAATCTGTCTTGTGTTCCCTACCCATTGTTGTTAATACTTAAGGAGCCACCGGACTCCTTGTAACCTTTCTAATGAAGACTGAAGCAAAAGAGGCATTAAATACCTTAGCCTTCTTGATGTCATGCACTATTACGTCTCCTTCCCCATTACACAGTGGCCCTAAACTTTCCTTAAGCTTTCTCTTGCTCCTTATATATTTGTGTTTATAAAACCTCTTCTTATTGCCTTTTTTGTCCCTTGATAGTTGTAACTCATTTTGTTCCTTAGCCTTTTTGATTTTGTCCCTGCATGCTTGTGCTATTCTTTTGTACTCCTCCTTAGGAATTTGTCCATTTTATTTTATTTTATTTTTTTAAAACAACAACAACAAGGAGTCCTTGTGGCACCGTAGAGACTAACACATTTATTTGCGCATAAGCTTTCGTAGGCTAGATCCCACTTCATCAGATGCAGTAGCAGATATAAATACACAACACATGAAAAGATGGGAGTTGCCATACCAAGTGGGAGGTCAGTCTAACGAGACAATTCAATTAACAGTAGGATACCAAAAGGGAGGAAAAATCACTTTTGTAGTGGTAATGAGAGTGTCCCATTTCAAAGAGTTGACAAGAAGGTGTGAGTAACAGTAGGGGGAAATTAGTATGGGGGAAATTAGGTTTTGTAATGACCCATCCACTCCCAGTCTTTATTCAGGTCTAATTTGAAGGTGTCCAGTTTGCAAATAAATTCCAGTTTTGCATTTTCACGTTGCAGTCTGTTTTTGAAGTTTTTGTTGAAGAATTGCCACTTTTAGGTCTGTTGTTGAGTGACCATGGAGACTGAAGTGTTCTCCTACTGGTTTTTGAATGTTATAATTCCTGATGTCAGATTTGTATCCATTTATTCTTTTGCGTAGAGACTGTTTGGTTTTGCCAATGTACATGGCAGAGAAGCATTGCTGGCACATGATGGCATATATCAGATTGGTAGATGTGCAGGTGAATGAGCCCCTGATGGTTTGGCTGATGTGGTTAGGTCCTATGATTGTGTCCCATGTTTTCAGTTGTTGTAGGATCCATTTTTGATTTTCAGGTCATTAAAGCACTCTTGATGGAGCCATATTGGTCTTTTACTATTCTTATCAGCTTTTCTTCATAGCAGGATAGTTTGCTGTTTTGCCTTTAATGTTGTCTCTTTGAGAAAAACTGCCACCTCTCCTGAACTCCCATTTTCCTTACATTTTCTTCCCATAGTACCTTGAGTTTTTTTAAGTCTGCTCTTTTTTTTTTAAGTACATTGGTCTTAATCTGCTGCTCTCACTTCTTCTATTCATTAGAATAATGAAATCTATCATCTCATGATCACTTTCACCCAAATTGCCTTCCACCTTCAGATTCACAAACATTTCCTGTTACTCAAAATTAAGTCTAAAATGGCTGTCCTCCTGTCACGTCTTCCATCTTCTGAAATAAGAAGTTGTCCCCAGCACATTCCAATAACTTATTGGACATTTTGTGTTTTGCTATATTACCCAGACAGCTGTTGCAAAAGTAATTAAAGTGCTCCATTAGTAGCAGGTCTTGAGTTTTAGATATTTCTGTTCTTTGGTCTAGAAATGCCTCATCCAGCTCCTCCCCCGTATTTGGTGCTCTATAGTAAACTCCATGAAATGACATCACTCCTGTTTTTTTCCCCTTTTATATTCACCCAGAGACTTTTAACTGGCTTGCCTCTCATATCCTTCTAGATTTCAGAACAAGTGTACCTATTCTTTTTTCCGTGCTTGCCTGCCCTTTCCGAACAAAGTATGCCACTTTATGCCAATATTCCAGTCATGAAACTTATCCCAACTCTCTGTGATGCCAATTAAAAATAATTTATCTTGTGTACTAAGATTTCCAGTTCTTCCTGTTTATTCTCCATACTCCTTGCATTTGTGTATAGACATCTAAGATGTTGAGCACTTTCCCCTACTAAAATTTTAATTTCCCTCCCACTTGCTTGTATAGATAAAAAGAAACAAATGTCATTGAAGGGAACAAACCTGAAACAACTGCAGTTCATACCCTTCTTGTTTCTTAAACATATAGATGTAAGCAGAGTCAGGATGAGCTCTACCCTGACATCTGGTGGTGAATTATGGCGAGTGTGGAAAAGAACTCCAGGGGCTGATCTTGTTTGCATAGGCACACCCACCCCATCTAGCATGAGCCCACGGCAGCCCAAAATGGTCACTTTGGCTGCTGTGGGATCCCCAGTTTCTCTGTTATTGGGGCAGGAGGAATAAAGTGTTGTTACCCTGTGTGACAAAGTTCCTCCTCTATCTTGGCGGGTCCTGCGCTTATTGGCGGATTTTCTTGCCTCAGAGATTCACCATGTGGGTTGGGGAACAGCCCAGAGACCTTCCCCTCTGGAAGAACCCACAGTCCAGGTCAATTGGGAGGTTTGGGGGGAACCCGGGCCCGCCCTCTACTCCGGGTTCCAGCCCAGGGCCCTGTGGACTGCAGCTGTCTATAGTGCCTCCTGTAACAGCTGCATGACAGCTACAACTCCCTGGACTACTTCCCCATGGCCTCCTCCAAACACCTTCCTTATTCTCACCACAGGACCTTCCTCCTGGTGTCTGATAACACTTGTACTACTCAGTCCTCCAGCAGCGCATCCTCTCACTCTCAGCTCCTTGCGCCTCTTGCTCCCAGCTCCTCACACTCCCACCACAAACTGAAGTGAGCTCCTTTTTAAAACCCAGGTGCCCTGATTAGCCTGCCTTAATTGATACTAGAAGCTTCTTCTTAATTGGCTCCGGGTGTCCTAATTAGCCTGCCTGCCTTAACTGGTTCTAGCAGGTTCCTGATTACTCTAGTGCAGCCCCTTCTCTGGTCACTCAGGGAACAGAAAACTATTCATCCAGTGACCAGTATATTTGCCCTCTACCAGACTCCTGTACCCCACTGGTCTGGGTCTGTCACACCTGATTATGTGAATCAAGGAAAATGAAACTGTTTTATGACAGAGGGTCTCACCATCACCTAAGTAGCACGCACTAGACAAGGGACATGGGTTCCAAAACCCAGTGAATTGAGAGAGGATGGGGACAGGTATTTGTACCTGATGGTATGGGCCCATTTGAGGGTCTGAAACACAAATTGCACCATCTCCTCTGTAGAATAGCAGAGATAATTTTGATTCTGTTGAGAGTCTAGTTACAGGCTGCTATGTGGAATTCACTTTGGGCCAATAGTGCACCAGCACTGGGGCTCCCCACTACAAGCTGAAATCACTAAAGAGCTAAAGTTACTAAGAGCTGAGATAACTGAGTGCTGTGTTAACTAGTGGGGGAGCCTGAAGCTATATTGCTAAGCGGCTGACGGAGCAGAGCGGAGCAGTTTGTGGGACAGGGTTGGAGCTGCTCACGGAATGGCAAGCAGAGTGGAGCTGAGCAGTTTGCGGGGACGACTGGAGGAGAAGAGTGGAGCGGAGCGGCTGGTAGAGTGGAGCAGTTCGTGGGGCGGCAGGAGCAGCTCACGGGACAGCTGGTGGAGTGGAGCGGCTTGTGGTGAAGGCTGCAGCAGAACCCCACGGAGAGGCGGGCAGTTGGCCTTGGACCACGTAAGGTGCCCCTTAACACCCTGCGCGCACTCCTTCCCCCCCCATTTCCACCCAGGCTGGGGCGGGTGGTAAAACCCTCAAGATAAACTTTTGAACTCTGGGGCTGCACTGACCAGGGGCAGAGACTTTTGGGTTGTTGGACTTTTGGGACTTTGGGTGATTCTTGGGTTGCTGGACTCAAGAACCAAGGGGAAAGGACACGGCCCAATTTGCTGGGGTGGATCTTTTGCTCATGGTTTGTGTTATGAATCCTGTTTGTGGTGTTTTTCCGATTTAATGCTGATGTCGTTTACCTCATGTTATTAAACATTTTCTGCTACACTCAGACTCCGTGCTTGCGAGAGGGGAAGTATTGCCTCTTAGAGGCGCCCAAGGGGTGGTATGTAGTTGTCCCAGGTCACTGGGTGGGGGCTCGAGCCGGTTTTGCATTGCGTTATTGAAACAGAACCCCTAGATACTGAACCCGGCCCTTGTTGCTGCCAACTCAGATGGGCAGAAGGGTTACATATAATAAAGAGTTACTCTCATTATGTCCTCTCCATCTTTTGGAGGATTGAGAAGCCACAGAGTAGCATTCTAAGGGGTTGTTTATAGCATAAAGGAGTAGAATGTTTATTAAAAAGTTTATCAGAAAGAAACATGCATATCATAGGCTGCTACCAATCGTCAAATCTAACTAATTTTGGATTATTATTCAAACTATGCATTTTGACTAGCATGCATGTTGACATACCCCAAAAGACACAGTGTGGCGCAAAGTCTCAAAGGAAGACAAAGTCAAACAAATGCAGTCTGAAGTAGCTGGGTACAACCTCCATGGAAGTCTGAATCAAATTCAGCAGGAACACACAGTAGAGTAAGCTATTTATTGGCTACAAACTGGTCAGAAAACAAGCATGGGTGGTAACCCTCTGGCATTTCAGCAGGTATACAAAACGTAATTTTAGGCACTTTGGTGGCAGAAGGCAAAGTACAGTAGGAAAAGCAGAGGGCCAGCTCTCTTATTTCTCCACATATCTTCCAGGATACACACAGATCCTAGGGGATCTGCAAGATGCCAGGTCCATCTGTGGTGATTCTGTGGCCCTGATAATATGGTCTGTCAAAGATGCTCTACCAAGTACTCCTCCTGGCCACCACTGCTCCAGTGCCTCTCTCTCACACACAGCTGAAAGGTGGATCTCCACTATTATAAAGTTGCTGTACAACGTTTATTGAACCTGGAACTCTGACATTTTCTAGACAATCTTCACCAGTCCACACAGGCAACTGATATGATGCCTTCAGGCCTGCTCCCACCCAATGTGAGAATGCCCGCTTCCAACTTGCAGCTTGTTCAGCTCCTGTATTTGCCCCTGACTCCCCTGCCCCACTCCCACATACAGATTCCAACCCTATCAAGTCCTCTGTGGGATCTGGATAAGGAAGGGATGGTGCTGAACCTCTATTTCCTATTTATACTCCCAGACGAGCCCCCAAATTGTCGGAGAATAACAGAGTTCTCACTTTTTGTTTGGGTACAGCAAGTCAGATACTTTATTTTCTCTAACAATTGCGTAGAGGGAGAGAGCTAAACAGGTCTCTCTACAGGTAAACAATTACAGCAAACCTTTATACCTTTCATTATAGACAATAATAAGCAACAGGTGCATTTTGTTTATACATAGGCCATCTTGATATCTTATTTTTCTCACTTGTTTTGACTCTAGTCTACATACAATATTTTCTACACATTATCTACGCAAGGTCTTAACAACTCACACAGTTCTTTCCCACTCACCTCTCACAATCCTCGCTTCTACAAATCTCACGTTATTAGGGTTACAGTTAACCTGACTCTTGCTAACGAACTGTCATGCATTGCATCCCCTTCCTGTCAGTTCTTTCTCTGCTTCCACAACACTAACATTTTCTTTCTCTGACATTGTTTTCTGAAATAAGACAAACACACAGATTAATCCTTTTTTCTTTGCCATTTTTCTTTCTAAAAATGTCTGTGCCTTTCCCAGCTAAACAGACACTCTCCTCATCCAAAAGAAAAAAAGTGAGGCTTCTTGGAATCTGAACACCTTAGTAAAAAAAAAAAATTAATGGAGATATCCCATCTCCTAGAACTGGAAGGGACCTTGAAAGGTCATCGAGTCCAGCCCCCTGCTTTCAGTAGCAGGACCAAGTACTGATTTTGCCCCAGATCCCTAAGTGGCTCCCTCAAGGATTGAACTCACAACCCTGGGTTTAGCAGGCCAATGCTCAAACCACTGAGCTATCCCTCCCCCAGAACTTGTACAGCAGTAAGCAACTAGTAAGCAGCCTAGTGCACAGCTAATTGCCGCCAGCTGGCCACCTCAGGCTGTTTTCAGGTAGGAGTAGTTGCAACCCATGTCAAGGGGCTCTTGTCAAACCCTCAGGTCACATCATACTAAGGAAGGAAGCAGTAGACTAAATAGATAGGAAACATATGCCACAGACTTGTTCAGTGTGCTCTGTGCAAGCAAAAGGAGAAACTATCTGAGGGGGAAGAAAGTGACTAAGGTTTGTTGGATCTAGGTCCAGAATAAACTTCATGAGCACCCTAAGGATTGCATGTGCAGGTGGATGACCAAAGAAGCCAATTTAGTAGATTAAAAAATGGGATGAACTGGTCAGTCTAAGAAAGCTATTGTTAAACTTCTTCTTCCCACTTTAAGTTTCCTTGAAATGTTGGCACATGGTCAATAAGGATGTGGTGTGAGGAATTACTCTCTTTATAAGCCACTGCTTTCTGTAACAACCTTCCCATGTGGCAGAGCAAAAATGGCAAACATTTCATATTGGAGATATTCTCTGCTTTGCATCCCATGTAATGGGCAGGAAGTGTCATGATATAGGACAAGAACTTTTAGCATGATACAAAGCATTATGGGAGGACACTGGGTAGCAGTAGAAGGTAACTGGTTGTTGCCTACGCGTGTGTTCATAGTGACTGTTGTGTGTTCACTCTCAGCTCATTCACATCAAAGAAAATGCCTGGGACTGTTTAAAAGAAAACAAATGCCTTTCACAAATAAATAATAAGATTGAAAGTTGTTCCTACTGAGACTGGAGAGAGACTGAAATACTTTACATACCAGTTCAGAGGAAAGCTCTGTGCAGTTTTTTGATCTCTTAAATGCTTGTAAAAATAAATAAAAGAAAAAGTGGGATCACACTCTCGGAGAACTCTGTGGTTTCTTCACTTTTGTGAGGAGGGGCAGAGGTATATCTAAAAAAATCACAAAGCATAAAGAAAATCCCTGAAAGAATTAATGTTTCTTCCTCTCATCATCATCAGCTTACATAGCCAACTTGATGGCTTGAGAGGACTGGGAGTGACTAATGTTTTACTGTAAAAGGCCCATAAATGAAGAGTACTGGATACAAACAGGCAATCTTGTGTGAGACTACTGGGAATTTCCTGTACTGAAATGAAATGGAGATGCCACTGAGTTAATTCAAACCCAGCACATTTTCCAACAGTTAACAGCAGCATATATAGAACAGAATTCCATATATATTATTGTGACAAAATATGACATGGGGCAATTAGATTAAATTGCATGTAGGCTGCTTGTTTAATAAACCTTTTATCAAATGCTTTGTTCCTACTACTAAATAAAAATACTACTGTAAGAAGGCTGTTGTGTTACTATATCACTGTCTCCAGGTTCCCATAGAGGAATCGCAGATGTCCAAAATGCAGTCAGACCTGATGGGTTGTAAGTAGTTGGTACACACAGTCCACGGTACATTGGTTCTGGTCTAGGAATGGGAGAACTGTGAACTTCCAGACAGGCCTCGTGTCCTTACCGACTCTATCACCTGAGTGGTGCTCTTAGGCTAGTCTACACAAGAAGCACTACATTGGCTCAGCTCCACCGATGCAGCCACACAGCTGTAGTGTGTCTGGCTCCCCCATCAGCATAATAAATCCACCTTCACAAGAGGCAGTAGCTGTCCCACGGACACAGTGCTGTCCACACTGGCACTTAGGTCAATGTAACTTATGTCACTCGGGGGGGTGACTTACTCACACCTCTGAGGGATGTAAGTGATACCGACATAAGTGGTAGTATAGACCTGGCATTAGAGAGATGAGAAAGAGGAATGAAATGCAGCTAGATTTGTAAATGTGACGATTATATTTACTAATTATACTTTTATTTTTTATAGCACCATGCCTGAGGCATACCTGGTAAAGCTGAAGGTCCAGAAATCTACAGATTGTACAATAATGAAGTAAGGTCATGAAGTACATAGTTGATAGTTATACATTGCTTCATCTGCATATGTTTCAATTAAAAAGGTTTTTTATTATTATTATTTTGATACCTCTTTCTAACTCTCACCACATTATCAGTTACTCTGCTACTAACATAGGTATGCTATAATAACAGTCAGTAAAAAAGAGATAATTGCTAGACATTTAGTTACCTTTAAATCATAGTAAAATTGCAGTATAAATATAAGATGACGTCAAATGCTTTGGTTTATAATTCTAAGAAAAATATTTTAATATCTATTATGTTTCCCAGTCAAACTCCGGCAGCCACTAAAAAAGAAAGAACAAGGAAAATAGACACTGCAGAGTGTGCAGAGGATGGGGGATGTGACAGGACGACAGTTAGTGGGGAGGAAGAGGAAATGCAGTGAAAAAAGGCATGCCAACTAACATTAATTATGCACATCCACTAGGATCCCTGAAGAGGAGGAGCCCTGAGGATGCAGATTTTTTTCTAGGGCAGGCTCTGTCTCTGTGACACCGTTTCAGACCAACCTGCCTAACTCCCATGTCATGCTGTCTGGAGTAGCTCACAACCACGAGTGCTTACCTCAGGGGAAACTGTCAGAAAACAGGGAGACACCCCAAAGTGGGGTGTGCTCTATGATTAGATTTCACCAAGCCAGTGACCAATGTGAACTCCTGGATCACTGTGCCAGTCTTACCATGGAGTCACAGACAATCCCCTTAGACTTTCCAGTTGATCTTGCCACCCAGACAAACTGGACTTTGTGATAAAATATCACTTAAACCAAAAATCACACCACATAAGGTTGCTCCCAGTCCTTACGCCAGATTAATTGGTATTCTAGATCTTACACAAAAGACAATGCTGGTAGCCAATTCTATAGTAAACTAATGAAAAGTTTATTAGCTAAGGAAAGGAAGTGAGAGTTATTGAGAGGTTAAAGCAGGTAAAATATATGTACAGGTGAGTCACAGTCTATAATTCCAACTGGTGGTAGTGATGTAATAAACTGCCAGTTTCCCAAAAGTCTCTCAAGGCTAATCAGAATAACTCTGGGGATCGTCATCTTTTTGTTAAGTTATTCCACCTTGTTAGAATCCAAACAGTCCAGAGATGAAGGATCTTTCCTTGAATCCATTCTTATACTTTCTTTTCACAGAAATCACACTTACAGTGTCACTACCATGTGGGCTTTTCCTCTGATGGAGAATGAGGAATGCATTTAGAGTCTTTGACCTCCAATTGTCACACATCATGACCACAAGCTTTGAAATCAGCCCTTTTTTTGTTAAAGTTGTTCATTTGCATTCCACAAGGCTTCTGCCATGTTTGTTGAGTTATTCAGTTACAAGGGTATTTACAACATAAATGTTTGCTATTACATTATAACAGGATAGAGAAAAGTGAAACCGATTGAAGTAACAACACATTTATTTTCATGAAGTTTAAATACCAGTACACTATTATGTATTGAACAATTACTTTGATCTATGCTAATACATAAGTGAATTGATCTGGGGCTTCAGCATGAGCTGGCACCTGATCTTCCAGTGTCTCATTGGACCAGAGAAGCTAGCTACAGACCCTGCTATGGTATTATTGCTTGCCTGGCCCTGCTCCTGCTCCTCTCTCTACAGCCTCAACTCTGAAAGCCTCCTCCCACTACGGACAGGGAGCGTAAGGTGCCCTACCCCCCCAAACACCATTCTGAGACTGTCAGACAGGAGTGGGAGGGACACGTTGTCCACAAATACTCTGAGCCTCCTTGACTTCAGGTAGGTTGATTCAGACACAAATTGGAGTGATGTACCTGAAACCATCTAAACTCCAATTGGGGGGAGAGGGAGGGTTGAGAGTCTCACCCCTACATCCTTTCTGAGTACTCCTGTTTCTGACAAAAATCATAGTATCACAGAAATGTAGGACTGGAAGGGACCTTGATAGGTCATCTAGTCCAGTCCCCTGCACTGAGGCAGAACTAAGCATTATCTAGACCATCCTTGACAGGTGTTTGTCTAACCTGTTCTTAAAAACCTCCAATGACATTGATTCAACCATCTCCCTAGGTAATTTGTTCCAGTGCTTAACCACCCTGACAGTTAGGAAGTTTTTCCTAATGCCTAACCTAAATCTATTTAAGCCCATTACTTCTTGTACTGTCCTTCATGATAAAGGGCAACAATTCATCCCTCTCCTCTTTATAACACCCTTTTGTGTACTTGAAGACTTCAAAATCTTTACTCATAGGTCATGTTTTCTAGACCTTTAATCAGTTTTGTTGCTGTCCTCTGGACTTTCTTCAATTTGTCCACATCTTTCCTGAAGTGTAGTGTCCAGAATTGGACACAATACTCCACTTGAAGTCCTATTGGTGGTGAGTAGAATGGAAGAATTACTTCTTGTGTCTTGTTTACAACACTTTGGCTAATACTTCCCAGAATTATGTGGGTTTTGTTTTTGTTTTGCAACTGTATTATATTCTTCTTAGCATATGCACAACATGCCTCCAGTGGCACATGACCAGGTAGTTTGTGATCCACTGTAGGCCTCAGATACTTTTCTGCAGTGCTCCTTCTTAGCCAATCATTTCCCTTTTTGTATTTGTACAATTACTTATTCCTTCCTAAGTTTAGTACTTTCCATTTGTCCTTAATGAATTTCATCACATTTAGTTCAGACCATTTCTCCAGTTTGTCAAGATCATTTTGAATTCTAATCCTGTCCTCCAAAGTGCTTGGATCCTCTGCTAGCTTGGTAAAATCTACAAGTTTTATAAGTGTACTCTCCATGCCATTTTCCAAATCATTTATGAAGATATTGATTAGAACTTGACCCAGGACAAATCCCTGTGAGATGCCATTGGAAATGTCCTTCCAATTGGATTGTGAACTATTGATAGATACTCTGAGTACACTTTTCCAACCAGTTGTGAATGCATCTTATAGTAGGGTCATCTAGGCTATATTTCTTTGGCTCGTTTAGGAAAAGGTCATGTGAGACAGTATCAAAAGCCTTACTAGAGTTGATATAGATCAGATCTTCTACTTCACCCCTATCTACAAGATTGTTACACTGTCAAAGAAGGATATTAGGTTGGTTCAACAAGACATGATTTTTTTCTTAAAGATGTATGTTGACTGTTATTTTTTCTAGGTACTTACAAATTGATCATTTGTTTATTTACTCCACTACCTTTCCAGGTACCAAAGCTAAGCTGACTGGTCTATAATTCCCTGGGCTGTCTTTATTCCCCTTTTTATAGATAGGTACAGTATTTGCCCTTTTCTAGTCCTCTGGGATCTTCCCTGTCCTCTACTATTTCTAAATTGTTAATGGCTCAGAGATCACTTCAGCCAGTTCCTTAAGTATTCTAGGATGTATTTCATCAGGCGCTGGGGCTCAAGACATCTAACTAGTCTAAGTAATTCTTAACCTGTTCTTTTCCTATTTCAGCCTCAAACCTACCCCATTCACACTGATGTTTGTTATGTTAGTCATCCAATCACTGCTAACCTTTTTGGTGAAAACTGAAAAAGGCATTAAACACTTCAACCATTGCTGTGTTTTCTGTTATCATCTTTCCTACTTTGTCCTTGGCCTTCCTCTTGTTTCTAACATATTTGTAAAATGTTTTCTTGCTACTGTCTGTTCCCCTAGCTAGCTTAATCTCATTTTGTGCATTGGTCTTTCTAATTTTGTCACTATATGCTTGTGTGTGTGTTTTTTTTTTTCATATTCATACTTTGTAAATTTGTCCTAGTTTTCACGTAGAGTGGAGTCTCTGGGGTGTCTCTTGGGAGTCTTTAGGGGCAATTGAGTGACTTAACTAGTTTAGTGCTGAGGATTTGAGCCATACAGTCTATATTTACACCCTTCTGAAGGGAACAAAAGGCTCTTCGTCAAACACATGCTTAACTGAATCAAATATTCTTTTTATGCCTGATTCTTCTCTGGGTGAATTTCACCCCCCTGTAAAGGGACGACTGAAGTCCCACTTGTTGAGCCCTGTTTATAGCCATGTATGATGTTTATTTTTATAATTTACTTAGAATAGGAGTTGGGTAGCAATCAGTTTTCCCAACCCATGAAAAGTGAGATTTTGATGTTTTGTCCCAATTTGAGATAGGACAGTTTTTCAAAATCTTGACAAAGATTTGAGGAAAGAAAATCTGAAACAAACAAACAAACAAAGCATGATTTGAATCAATTGAAACATTTCCTTTTTGATAATTTGTAATGTTTTGCTTCAATTTTGATCACTTTTAATTTTGACCATTTTTTTACTATGATTAGCTTGGATTTCAAAATGAAAAGTTGTTTCTAACTGAAAAAAAGATTTTTTCATTTCCCAAAATATATAAATGAAGTGTTTAAACCATTTTGAACTTTTTTCTTCAACCAGCTCTACATGTAATGGAAAGTGCACTTTTTGGTTCTCATGCACCAACCCAATTTCATTCCATTTTGATCTCCAACACTGTAAGGAAAGATTAAATAAATAAATAAATGTATTTTGCTAAAAAAGGGTGATGAAACAAACTCTGTTAGATTTTATTAACCACCCTTAAGAACAAAGCAATCATAACCCCTAAATCTGGCCCCTAAACTACATTTACGTAACTATACTTATATAATGTGTATGTTTTCAAAGTAGTGTACAAGCATTAACTAGTAACTCTTCACAATACTCTGAGAGGTAAAGTAGTAGTATTATTCCCATTCAAAAGACTGACTATATCCCTTTATTTGTAGTATACTATATATTTATTTGCTTGTGTTAAATTGGAAGCCCCAGCTAAGAAAATAAAAACAATAAAACTTGTTACTAAATATCTCCAGAAGCACAATTAAAAAACACAAGGTTTTCTACATACAGTTAGGAAATAAAGTCAGCAGTTCCCCTTTTATGAACTGGTGACAGTTCAAAGCAAATAAACAGATGATTTTTACATTGCCCTATAACATACCTTCCACCTCTGAATCCAAAGCATGCAAGCCCCAAAGACAATATGCTGTCAAATAACAATTCAATTAAACAGGTAAGTCATCTATCATCAGTGCACAGTGATTAAAATGTCCTTGGTTATCAGCACTATCATCCATTAGGTAAAGGCAAGATCCATTTCAAGGGAGGAAAATCAGCAAAATGAGGTGCAGCAAATTTGATTAATCAGGTCCTAATTACCAAAGACTGACAGAACATTAAAAAAATAATAATACAGGAGCAACTAGCATGGAAATTTTTGAACATGAAAATAATAAAGAGCAAGAGATAATGTGTTCTGTTGTCAAGTTTCAAAAGTGGCATTTGCAATCTTCAGTGAGTTGTCAGCATTAGATATTATTAACCTTTTCTCAGCATTTTGTGCAAAGCATGTACATTGCACTTTGCTTGAGATAAAACAAATTGCTTTCTTCACTGGATTACAGCATTAAGAATGAAAAAGAGCAGGGGAGGTGGCAGCAGTTGGTACCAATATTTTAGGGTTCAATGATAGTATTAAAAATCCAGAAGAGGCTAGGAAACAGGGTGAAATCATATTACAACAGCAGTCTGGGGTTTGCCCAGTAAGATTAAATCAGAGTGAAATCATTTCATGAAAGGTTCAGGCACCTATGCAGGTGAGCATAGTAGAGAGAAAGCATTGAATCTCTCTCTCCTTTTTAGATCTACAATAGCACTGGTCATATCAGTCCTTGTGCACCTTCAGAGGGAGTGTAGAAATGGCGGGAGGTGTGGTGTGGAATCATGATATACCCACGGTGATGTAAGGGTCAAGGCATTTATCTACTACATACAGTTTCTGTATCTTTCTGCTGTTGGATATGCAGCACGCTACTGATCGATCCTTTGTATCTTAGCCAGTTAGCCCCCGCAAATTTATTTTGTTTATAAGGTTGAAATACTACTTGTATCCATCAGGCAGACATGTGGGGAGCAAGGCAAAATATAAAGTATGGATTTTGTTTGAATAAACACTCAAAATATAGGATGATTATAGGCACCTCTTAGATCTGCAAAGCTGTACTAGAAATCTTGCATCAAAGGGCTATATTACCAGGATTTATCAGTTCTAGTTGGGCTGCTTTGCATACTTATGCTTCTAATGCCAACTAGGACCATAGATTCCAGGGGCATGGAACACTAAAATACCATAGGGGATTTTTTAAAAAAAAACTTTTCTAAACCACATGAAAGGCTTAGCTTGAGTGTGGATTGAATTTTGTGTCAGTTCATATTTTATGCAAACTAGTTTTCTGATTCTTGATAAAGTCCCAGCAAAGTTAGGTTAGAGGTTAAGAAATTTACCCACTACATATGGTATATTATTGTAGTGCTTCTGCTTGCTTTAAATGAACAGTAGGCTTGGGCTGAACTACCTTGAAAAGGTGACCATAAATTGTCAGGATGGAGCTACTTAATGTCCCAATTTAACATTACGAATTAGACTCCCACAAAAAGTTACTCTTGCACATAACCCTTTTGAAACAGGCTTAGATGTCCTCACACTCACTTATGCTCAGGACAAAGTGAGAGATGATGTGTGTGTAAGGGGGGTGGGGATATAACTTACACTGTGGTAAACGGTAGTCAGTATACAGTAAATTAAAGTAAATCTATTAGAACATAGAGGGAGTCTGAGTCAAATGGTGTTACTGTACAGGGAGGTGCCAGCAAACCAGTAAAGTGCCTGAAACCACTATGGCTTATTGCTACAAGCAGCCAAGTCAGCAGGCTGTAAATTGGCCATTCAGCAGTCTCAGCTTTACCAAGGCAGGAAGGGAGGGAGTTTTGGGTGCCACAGAAAGGGCAGCTTGACCCCGCGTCCTTCCTGATAAGAATTGTGTTGAAGTTGCTGATACATGCATTTTAGAAGAGCAGGATGTGTCCCAGGAAAGTTTATTGGGGCCTCAAGGCTGCAAACTCTGGAAAACCCCACACCTGGTTAATCAATAATCAGAAGAACCTCTTGCTTGACCATTGAAACTGCTTGCTTAACAAGTTTTCTTTAAGGGACATGTCATTCTATTACTAATGTATAAATAAGGGGGGGAAGTTTGAGGTAGTTGGACTCTTCTTGACTCTCCCTCTGGATACATCTTGCGGTCCCCACCGGCAGATGGAAGATTTGGCCACCGGAAGCCTGCCGCTGTGTCACTCAAGAGCCACACTCAGCTTTGGTAATTATCAAGGGTTGGGGGTGTTTTACTAACCTGTTGCGGATGTGTGTAAGTGCTTGAGACTAAGTAAAGTTTAGCTTTAAGTGAAAGCACTCTTGGGTTGTCCTGTTTGTGCCAGCCATCTATCGATCGGACGGCCGTGTCTCCCCTGATTTATTTCCTGACACCACCTCACACAGAGTAAAAGTTACCAAGAGCTTTGGGTTGAAAGAACCCTGGGTAACATTATATATACATTGAAACAATCAGAATAAAGTGTAAGTTGTCTGTCTCCCTTCCTATGCTGTAGATAGAGAATATTAGTTCCCAATCTCTAATGAGATGACCATATATGATACATTTCACAAGCACAATGTCCACTTAAACCCACTGATAATAAGAGAAGTCCGATAATACACATTTAATATAATGTTAAATATAAACTGTTTCCATGTTTCTTGGGTATATCATGTTTCCACTCAATAGATTTTTCTGCATTTGCATGTGGGAGAAATTTTCTTGGTTAAAATCTTGAACAAAGGCTAAAATAACTACTGGATTAAAATAGCCTGCTTGTTAAATAATCGATAAAATGGATAATGGAGTAGACAGTATACTTATCAGATTTGTAGATGACAGCAAGCTGGAAGGGGTTGCAAGCACTTTGAAAGATAGGATTAGAATTCAAAATAACCTTGAAAAATTGGAGACTTGGTCTAAAATAAACAAGATAAAATTCAGTAAAGGTAAGTGCAATGTACTTCACTTCCAAAGGAAAAATCAAATGCACAAATGCAAAATGGAGAATAACTGGCTAAGTGGTAGTACTGCTGAAAAGAATCTGCATTTATAGTTGGTCACAAATTGAAAATGAGCTAACAATGTGATGCAACTACTAAAAAGGCTAGTATCAATCTGGGGTGTGTTAATGGAAGTGTCACATGTAAGATATGGGAGGTAATTGTCCCACTCTACCCATCACTGGTGAGAACTCAGCTGGAGTACTGTGTCCAGTTCTGGGTGCCACACTAGAAGAAAGATGTGGACAAATTGGAGAGCATTGAGAGGAGAATAATAAAAATGGTAAAAGCTTGGTAAAATGGTAAAAGCTTTATTAAATCTGACCTATGAGGCAAGGTTAAAAAAACTGGGCATGCTTTACCCTTGAGAAAAGAAAACTGAGGGGAAATCTAATAAGGGTCTTCAAATATATTAATGGTTGTTTTAAAGAGGCGAGTGATCAATTGTTCTCCATGTCCACTGAAGTTAGAACAAGAAATAATGGACTTAATCTGCAGCAAGGGAGATTTAGGTTAGATAGTGAGGAAAAACTCTCTAATTATAAAGGTCATTAAGCTCTTGAATAGGATTCCAAGGCAGGTTGTGGAATGCCTGTAACTGGAGATTTTTAAGACCAGGTTAGACAAACACATGTCAGGGATGATCTTTAAGGTACCTTTTAGGCCTATATTTCTGTTATTCTATGATATGAACATTTATGATAAAATATGTGTTTTCAGTTGCTTGCATGATCTATCTATAAAGAAACCAAACAATTGACTGTATGTGGCAAAGTTCCATTGCTGGGTTTCCTGCTTTCCCCTTTCTTCCTATCTCTTTCATGATTATTATGTTGGCTACTTTCCTCTCTAACAAAAATGACACAAACAGAAAGTTAGCCAGAAAGAAATGACTTCTGGATTTAGTGAACAGTAAACATCACTTCATAAATCTGCAGAGCTTCTTCTGATGCAGTACATCTGATTTGTTATTCCCAATATCTCTCTTGCCCAGGAGGCAAGGCCAAGTTGTATAGTTACCCTGTATGTCATTCTTACCACAGATACGTCTCTTTGGATAGCATTAATGTTAATCACATTCTCTCCCTTTCCATTAGAGTAATTATTTGTCTCTCCCTCCCTCCTGTGTCTGATTATTATGTCTACAATCTATCTACATAAGTGTTATGGGTTGTAAATATATATCTTCTCTCAGGGTGTCTATTACCGGCAAATCCGTTACCTTTTTCCATTATGCTAATGAATGGATTGCAATTCTGATTAGAATAATCTGGCTTCTTTGAATGACTTCTTAAAACTCAGACAAATAAAAATAAATATTTTAATTGAAAATAATTCTGGATCAAAAGCAAAGGAAAACATCTCCTTTGCATTCAAAACACAGCAAGATGGCTTAACTGAAAGCAAAGAATGCAACGTGACACTGTTTTGGATTCTGGTGTTATTTCAGCCAAAACTAGCAGTCAGTACATTATTAAGGCATGCACTCCTAGCATATTGTTTCCTTAGTGATAGATGGGTACTGCTTAGGTACAGTTGATATAAATTACTTTGCTCATCTTCCCCTTTTCAAGCCATTCTGAATGCAGACACATGTCTTTAGCTAAGAATCTCCAGTGGTGGGCGACAGGATAGCACAGGAGATCCTTAATAGTATAGGAAGTTTTTTTTGCTTCTGAGTCACTGGTTCAAATGAATCACAGATCAAAATTGTTACCCTCTGATGGACATTCATGGTCCTTGGCTGAGCTCTCACTCACTCCTGTGGGACATGTGTCCACATAATAAAATAGACTTGCTACTAATTGGATGCTATCAATTCTCATCATGGGGCCAAAGTACAAGTTCGAGTCGTACTCTGAAGCTGTTCAAAACTTTTCCACATGAACAGTTTTCCATTGGAAAGTACTGATTTGTCAGAACTGAGATGTTCTTTGAGAATGTATTGATTTTATCAACAACTTTGATGGAAACCAGACAGGGAGGCAGGTTGTCCAGCCAGGCAAACTGCTACAGACTGCTACAGGAGCTAGGATTTCCTGAGCTCCTAGGCTCTTGGCTTCTTCACAGTCCTGTTGGAGGCCTGCAGGGTAGAACAAACTTCCAAGCTCCACAGCAGCTCCTTGGCTTTCAAGCTTCCCAGCTCCTTGACAGCCCACCAGGCAAACTGCTACAGCCATCTCCTGGGAAGCCTTGGAGCCACGGGAGCTGGGACCAGAACGTTTTGGTTGCTCCAAAACAGAATTTATTGAAAATGTCCCTCCTGCAGAAAATTTTGCATATCCAACTTTTTGTTCTGATTCAAAACAGTTTCTGTTATGGAAATGCAATTTTTTCTATAGAAAAACATCCAGCTCTACCAAGCTGCCTTTTCTCCTCCAGAGATGATCTTTCCCCTAGAGATGTAAGGTTCATTGCCAATATACTGTGGAAGAAGCACAAACTATCAATGCTTGTGTTGTACCTGGTCTGTGGCTAGAAGTCTTCCCAGGAGATGGCTGTCAAACCACCACCAACTTTGTTGTAAATGTAAATAACTACTTTACTAGTAATAGACAGGAAGGACAATGACATTCCTCCAAACACTTTTTTTGTTAATTTCTATTGCTGAGAATAAAAGTACAATGAATAACCATGAATTGATGCATAGATGTGTAAGCCTTACTGGATGCAATTTAATTTCATGTGTCTCATAAAATTCTTTAATCTTCTGTAACACTGTGTCTCCAATATGAAGTGTCTTCTCTTTGAGTCATCTTAGACTAATCTATGTCTTTGCAGCTACCGAGGAAGTCCTGAAAAACTGTCTTAACCTTATTTTGAGTTCTGATGTTGTTTTTAACCCAAACAATAAAGTAGACTCAGTTCAGAATCGATTAGTCTATCTAGGCATTAATACAAACATCTTCACTATAATTTCTGAATGTCTCATTATACCTGGGCATTCTGTACATTTGAGGCTCAATCCAGCTCCCACTCATTCAATGGGAATTAGATTGTGCCATCTGTACCATTTGCCAGAACTGCAGTGATGCTGGAAAAGCATACAGGTAATATTTTCCTACTAATTGATTTCAACAGACGTGTTATGTTCTTTCTACACATATGGACAGATAGACCACAACTCAGGACACCATTTAAATGTGGTTATTTTTAAGCACATGCATGGATCCCACTGAAATTATAGTTAAAGTTAAGCATGAAGTGCTATGCTGAATAAGGATGGACTGCTTCATTGGGACTATACAGAGCACAGGGATAGGGGATGATGGCCTGTCTGAACAGGTGGGAAATCAGAGAACTGTGACAGACCTATTCTGTGGGGGTGGAATGATGCACCACACCAGAGACAATGGACTGATGTGAAGAGCTCACGTGATAGCTGAGGCCCACCTATGAGGGAGTGGGGCAGCCAGCTGAGTTGACACAGGTGAGAACATTACCCTATAGCTGAGGCTTGCATGTGAGGGAGAGAGGCTGTCCGCTGAGTCTGACTGGGGCTGAAGATTCAGTTATATTTATATATCTGTTGGAACAGTGAAAGGACTCTGACCCTGGAAAGACTGGAAGCAAATCGTGACCCAGAGGGCTGAATCATGGGAAGAGAACATAAAAATGGACATACTGGGTCAGACCAATGGTCAATCTAGCCCAGTATCCTGTCATCTGGCAATGGCCAATGTCAGGTGCTTCGGAAGGAATGAACAGAACAAGGCAATCATCAAGTGATCCATCCCTTGTTGTCCACTCCTACCTTTTAGCAAACAGGAATTCCCAAAGCATGGTGTTGCATCCCTGCCCATCTTGGCTAATAGCCATGGATGGACCCATCTTCCATGAACTTATCTAGTTCTTTTTTAAACCTCATTATAGTTTTGGCCTTCAAAACATCCCCTGGCAACGAATTCCATGGGTTGACTATGTGTTCTGTGTGGAAGTACTTCCTTTTGTTTGTATTAAACTGCTATCTATTAATTTCATTGGGTGCCCCCTGGTTCTTTTATGTGACTGAGTAAATAATACTTCCTTATTCACTTTTGCCACACAATTTACAATTTTTTAGACCTCTATCATATCCCCTCTTAGTCTTCTCTTTTCCAAGCTGAAAAGTCCCAGTCTTTTTAAAATCTTTCCTAATATGGAAGCTGTTCCATACCCTTAATCATTTTTGTTTCCATTCTCTGTACCTTTCCCAATTCTAATATATCTTTTTGAGATGGGTGAGCAGAACTGCACACAGTATTCATGGTGTGGGCATACCATGGATGCATATAGTGGCATTATGATATTTTCTTTCTTATTATCTATCCCTTTCCTAATAGTTGCTACCATTCTGTAAGGCTATTTGACTGCCACTGCACATTGAGGAGACATTTTCAGAGAACTATCCACAATGATTCCAAGATCTCTTTTTTGAGTGGTAACAGCTAATTGAGACCTGTCATTATGTATGTATAACTGAGATTGTGTTTTCCACTGCGCATTACTTTACATTTATCAACATTGAATTACATCTGCTATTTTGTTGCCCAGCCACCCAGTTTTGTGAGATCCCTTTGTAACTCTTCATAGTCTGTTCTGGACTTAACAGTCTTGAGTAATTTTATATCATCTGCAAATTTGCCACTTCACTGTTTACCCCCTTTTTCAGATAATTTATGAACATGTTGAACAGTACTGGTCCTAGTACAGACCCCTGGTGGACACCAGTATTTATCTCTCTCCATTCTGAAAATGGATAATTTATTCCTGAAAGGACCTTCCCTCTTGTCCTATGACTACTTACTTTGCTTAAGAGCCTTTGATGAGGGACCTTGTCAAAAGCTTTCTGAAAGCCCAAGTAGACTATATCAATTGGATCACCTTTGCTCACAAGTTTGTTGACCCTCCCTTCAAAGAATTCTAATAGATTGGTGAGGCATGCTTTCCTTTTACCAAAGCCATGTTGACTCTTCACCAACAAATCATATTCATTTCTGTGTCTGATAATTCTGTTCTTTACTATAGCTTCAACCAAATTGCCTGGTACTGAAGTTAGGCTTACCAGTCTGTAATTCCCAGGATTGCCTCTGGAGCCTTTTTTAAAACTTGATGACACATTAGCTATCCTCCAGTCATCAGATACAGAAGATGATTTAAATGATAGGTTACATAGCACAGTTAGTATTTCACAGTTTCATTTATGAAACTTTTGGGTGAATACCATCTGGTACTGGTGATTAATTACTGTTTAATTTATCAATTTGTTCCAAAACCTCCTCTACTGACTCCCTCAATCTGGGACAGTTCCTCAGATTTGTCACCTTAAAAGAATGGCTTAGGTGTGGGAATCTCCCTCTCATCCTCTGCAATGAAGACCAATGCAAAGAATTCATTTAGTTTCCTTGCAACGGCCTTATCTTTTTTGAGTGTTCATTCAACACCTTGGTCATCCAGTGGCTCCCCTGATTGTTTGGCAGACTTCCTACTACCAACGCACTTAAAAGGTTTTTTTGCTGTTAGTTTTTGAGTCTTTGGCTGGTTGCTATTCCAATTCCCTTTTAGCCTGCCTAATTATACTTTTACATTTAATCTTGTCAGAGTTAATGCTTCTTTCTATTTTATGTAGCAGGATTTAACTTCCAATTTTTAAAGTATGCTAGAGTGAAAGTGATCACAAAGTGATGATCATGAGTCTAAGAAATTATAAGAGGGAAAACAGCAGAATAAAGACTATAGGCGTCAGGAAGGCAGACTTCAGTAAACTCAGAGAATTGGCAGGTGATATCCTGTGGGAAGCAAGTGTAAGGGGAAAAAAGTTCAAAAGAGCAGGCAGTTTTTTCAAAGAGACATTATTAAGGGCACAAGAGCAAGCTATCACATAGATTGATAGGAAGTACGATAGAAAGTTACCCTGGTTTAACCAAGAGATCTTCAGTGACCTGAAACTCAAAAACAGAATAATAAAAGAAGTGAAAATTAGTTCAAGTTACAAAGGATGAATATTCAACATGCTTGTGTTGTGTATATATTTGGATATATTCTGTCCCAACATGCTTGTGTTGTGTATATATATATATCCAAATATATACACAACACAAGCATGTTGGGACAGAATTAGAAAGGTCAAAGCACAAAACGAGATTAAATTAGGTAGGGGAATAAATAGTAACAAGAAAGCATTTTACAAATATGCTAGAAACAAGTGGAAGACCAAGGACAGGGTAGGCCCATTACTCAAGGAGGCGGGAAAAACAATAACAAAAAACACAACAATAGTTGAAGTGTTAAATGCCTTTTTTGTTTTGTAGTTTTCACCAGAAAAGTTAGCAGTGATTGGATAACTAATGGCACATCTTCAATGGCTTTTGTGGTCACGGCAGAGTAAAAAAAACACCTCCACGAGGGGAATCGCTACCAGCACTGTCTACACTAGCACTTTACAGCACTGAAACTTGCAGCACTCGGGGGGGGGGTGTGTTTTTTCACACCCCTGAGTGAGAAAGTTGCAGTGCTGTAAAGTGCCAGTGTAGACAAGCCCTAACATAGAGAACATCAGTATAAATGGGATAGGATCTGATGCTAAAAGACGAAACGAACAAGTTAAGAATTACTTAGACAAGCTAGATGTCTTTTTCATACAGCCTGATTAAATACATCCTAGAATACTTAAGGAACTGGCTGAAGAGATCTCAGCCATTAGCAATTACGTCTGAGAACTTGTGGACAATAGGAGAGATCTCAGGGCATTGGGAAAGGGCAAATGGAGTACCCATCTATAGAATGGAGTTTAAAGACAGCCCAGGGAATTATAGACCAATCAGATTAATTTTGGTACCTGAAAAAATAATGGAGCAAATAATCATTCAATTTGTAAACATGTAGAAGAAAATAAGGTAATAACAACATGCATTAGTCAAGAAAAAAATCATGAAACCAACTTAATATCCTTCTTTGACAGGGTAACAAGCCTTGTAGATAGATAAGAGTAAAGCAGTAGATGTGATATATCTCAAATTTAGTAAGGCTTTTGAAACTGTCTCACATGACCTTCTTATAAACAAGAGAAATATAGTTTAGACTAACCTACTAAAAGGAGGGTGCATAACTGCCTGGAAAACTGTACTCAGAGTAGTTATCAATGGCTCACAATCCAGCTGGAAGGGCAGATTGAGTGGTGTCCCACAGGGATCTATCCTGGATGTGCTATTCAATATCTTCATAAATATTTTGGCTAATGGCATAGAGAATACAAAGTGGTGTTAGGCACTTAAAATTGTTTCTTGACTTTTATGTGTCTTTCTAAAATGAATTAAATAGTAGCCTAATTGACCTTATATCTGCATTGTGATGCTATTTGTAGAAAGTGGATGTTACAAAATTTCAGCATTATTGAGCAATATGTCCCAACCTAGAACATACAGGAAAAAATAAACAATACCATGAATAATAATAATAATAATAATTAATAATACATCTCTAATAGATAAAATGGCAAGCCACAGTAACTTACAGAGATTTTTGCTCTAGGACACTAGATGTTTTTTAAGAAAACTATTTCAAATTTCTTTCTGAATCTTATCCCCTTCTGTCTCCCCCTCCACCAGAAAAAAAGTGTTAACAGGCAAAGTACAAAATGTATTTTTTTTAAATCACTTCTACTGCCTTTGCTAAAGTGATTTTTCTCTATGGAAAATAATTCACTGCAAGACTAGCAGGATAATCATCAGCCACAAAACCCAGTCTCAAAATTACAAGGTTACAACACCCAACCACAATCTCGAAGCCAGTAGATGAGGTTATCTACAAAGTAATTTGACAGAAGAATTCTGCCACATCTTTCTATCAGTAAAGGAAATTAAAGTACAATGTACTGTGTTATGGTTCCTATGAAAGCTACCTCGCAATCTCGAATTCTCCACATCACACTGTGACACTATCTGTATCTCTGTCATCCAGTTTACTTAACAAATATTCTTAGTTTTTAAACATTTGTGGAAAACTTACTATATCAAATGGTATGCAAATAGTGTCTTCTGGCTATGGAGATTCTCTGTACTGTTGCCCAATGCTCTATGCAAACAAATGCGCCAACAAATTAATAATCTTGTCTCTGACAAGAGTCCAAAATTGTTTAATATTCTTTTCATGTGGAAGCTGTTGTCTGATCATTAATCATGTTTAGTTGCACCTGCAATTATTTTTTCATATCCTTAATACGGCAATTTTATTACAATAATTTCTCTCAGGGGGCTTATAGCAGTGATTAAAGCTTTGTTAATTGTTGCATGCATTATAAGATTGTTTCAAAGTCAATGTGCTCTGGGGTGGGGGCCATAAATGGCAAGGTTACAACAAGTGTAGAAAGTTTTGATTTCAATTTACAAAGCTGTTTAAAACAAAACACAGGGGTTAGACTATTTTTCCAAACTTAGAAAAAAGTCTCACATTAATATATCCATTGGAGTTTTTCATTGAAAAGATTACCAAAGCATTTCACATGCTTTGGGTAAAACCCACAGAAAAGGACACATGTCCCAGGGCTCTATGACATCCTAGCTAGCAGTGCAAACACCATAGGTAATACCTTGAGAACTCCTTTACACTCCTTTGCCAACAGCTGACGATATTTGAGTCGACACAATGATTGAACTAGTAAAATCATTGCTCCCAGTTGGAACACAGCCATTGTCTTGTTGGGAAAAAAATTGAAGAAAGAGTCTGATCTGGGAGAAAAAATGTCATATCATTGTGCCCTGAAGCTTTGTAAATATAGTCTCTGGCAGAATACAAGGGGAATTTGGTTCTGTACCTAAGATACCTTAGTTGAGAACAATGACAGTCTGGATCAATGAACCTTCAGTATTCTATAGGAAGAGTGACTTATTGGATAGAGAACACTGTGATAGGACACAGCTGCTGTCTCAGAAGTTGTTACTTTGAAAATGAGGCCCAGACCGTTCAAGCAAATTTTCTGAGGAAGAAACTCCTCTAAAAGGTCACCTTTGGGATTCACTATACTACTGAACAATGCGTAGATGTATCAACAATGCATAGTTTTCATTGTTCTTCATCCTACACTAGTACTGTTAAAATACACTGTTCAGCTCAAGAGACTTTTGAAGTAGGTTACAAGCTTTACTTCTGTTCACAATTATTCTGGTACAATGCTACCACTAAATGTTTGCCTAATTAATGTGACTGTGGTTTTTCCCATACTGGAAATATTGAAATGGTATCTATTGTAGGATTTTGTACTATCACTGTAGTGTATGAGCACATCCCGTAGCAAGGTTCTTAGTGCACTTCATGGAGTCCTAGCTCTTCATCCCTTTATGGATATAAGAAGCTCTTTTTGAGCTCTGTCTCTTTTTCTTTGAATGAGACAGCTGTTGTTGTAAACATGATTCTCCTTATGGTGGATAAGCTTTAGCAAAGTTGAAAGTTTTTAGCATGATGTAAAGGTAGAGGTGAAAGTAAGCCAGTATGGACTGGTACAGTGTACCAGTAAGAAAGTGGCCACTGGTACGGGCCAGTACACAGCAGATGTTAAAGCGCTGCCATGGTAATGCTTTAAGCACCGTATTGGCAGGGCCGCTGGTGGGGGAGATAAAAGGGGCAGCTGCCCCAGGGCCCCATGATTTAAAATGGCCCAGTGCTCCCGGCAGCAGCTGGAGCCCAGGGCCCTTTAAATTGCTTCCAGAGTCCCAGGGCTCACGGCTGCTGCCGCCGCTTCTGCAGCAGCAGCTGGAGCCCCAGGTGGCATGGGGCTCCAGCTGAAGGGCTGGCTGGGGGAGTCTGGTCCCAGCCCCGCCCCTTCCGGCCAAGGCCCCGTCCCTTCCAGGGGCCCAGAGCTGCCCACCCCCACCTTGCCCAGGACCCTGGCTGCACTGCGTACCGGTAAGTCCTCTAAGTTACTTTCACCCCTGTGTAAAGGTCATCAGATTCTAGCGTAATCTAATCTCTTCTGAAGTTTATTCCCCAGCCTGATCTCCATAACTGATGATGGATTTTCTCTGCCCCATATGCTTGTCCTCAACTTTGTCTTACAGGAGTGCAACTGTTTTGGTGCTTTGTAGATGTGGTCGCTAATGAAACTGGAACATGATTCACTAATCGCTTTGAAGCTCAAGATCAAAGCATAGAACTGGCAGTGGAATTAGACTGGGACCTAGATGGGAGAAATGAAAACACAAGTCTGATGTGCAGAATGCTTCCTCCCTTGTGGTAGGCCTCTGTGTGTATGTCTATAGTGGCGGGGGGCGGGGGGGGAAACATCCCCAGCCCGCAAAACACTCCCAGCAGTGAATCTTAGAGCCCAGGTAAACTGACTCAGGCCCGTGTTGTGAGGCTAAAAATAGCAGTGATGACTTTCATGCTTGGGCTGGAGTTTGGGCTCCGAGATCCTCTCCCTTTGCCAGGTTTCAGAGCCCAGGCTTGAAAAGCATGAGCCCTTGAAGCCAGAGTCAGTTGACCAGGTTCTGATACTCTCTACCACATTGTTGCTGTTTTTTTTGCAGTGTATACATACTCTATGAGCACAAGTAACAACCTTTTCTTTGTTTTCACAATCAGTTTCAGATACAGTGCATTACCATAATCCTGCATGCAGGTGACATGCATAGGTCACTGTGGCCAGGTCCTGGACTGAAAGGAAGGAGGGACGTTCCTAGCAAGCTGAAGGAGGAAGAAAGCATTTTGTAGACAATCTAAGGCAGGGGTCGGCAACGTTCGGCACGCGGCTCGCCAGGGTAAGCACCCTAGCGCGCCGGGCCAGTTTATTTACCTGCTGACACGGCAGGTTCAGCCGATTGTGGCCCTCACTCGCTGCTGTTCGCCGTTCTGGGCCAATGGGGGCGGCGGGAAGCGGCGTGGGCCGAGGGATGTGCTGGCCGCAGCTTCCCGCCGCCCCCATTGGCCCAGGACGGCGAACCGCGGCCAGTGGGGGCCACGATCGGCCGAACCTGCCGTGTCAGCAGGTAAATAAACTGGCCCGGCCCGCTAGGGTGCTTACCCCGGTGAGCCGCGTGCCGAACGTTGCCGACCCCTGATCTAAGATCTAGTCCCAGCAGTGAATTGAATAGGTCCCTGAGGCTTCACGTCGCTTTGACAAACAAGCCTCTTGTAGTCACTGTCCTGGCTAGTTCTTTAAAGCATTTCCCCCTTCCTAACAGCAAATACCATAGTAATATTAATTACAGTAGATTCTGCTTATTAGCAACCTCTCTGTTCCCAGAAAATAAGTTGCTATTATCAGTGTAGTGGGGTGGTCACCTGCTCCGAGCCTGAAAGGATTACAGCCAGCCCTGGGAGAGGACTGGGGCTGCGAGCTAAAGGCTGGGCTGATTGGGGAAACAGCCTCAGCTGGGGCCACGTCCCAATCAGGCCACAGCTGGCCTTATAAAAGGCTGTGAGCCAGGAGCTCAAAGAGTCTCTCTCTAGCTGTGGAGAGAGATAGGCCTGGCTGCTTGAGAACTGAGTGGGGTACCTAGAGCAGGGCTGGGGGAAGGCCAGAGGCGCTGGGGAGCTCCATCCTGGAAAACCCTCAGGCTGCAGGCCTTGCTAAAGGCCGGGAAGGGTACTGGGGTTGCAGAGGTACAGCCTAGGGCAGGCAAAGGCAACAGGTCCAGACCCCCATTGCTGATGATGAGTGGTTTATAGACTGCAGTCCACCCCAGTGAGCAGGGGCTAGATGATGACTGGCAGTAGCCACTGAGGCAAGGTGGGGATAGGGGGTTGGGGGTTTCCCTGGGTGGGGAGACCCAGAGTGTGGGTTACTGCTGGGGCAGAACCCTGACATAAAGGGACACAGGGGCCAGCGGCGGGCGAGACATCGGCCAACAGAGGACGCCCTGGAGCTGGAGAGCTATATCCCAGGACAACCAGCAGGAGGCGCCACACCGGTGAATCGTCGCATTGCTACAATTGGGAAGTTGCCAATAAATGGAAGGCACCGGTTTCCAGAAGGATGAATAGAAGTACAAGCACAGAATGATGCACTGTTCATTACAGTAGTTGTGAAATTGTTTAACTTTTATTTGATACAATTAGTTAAAGAAATCCAAACATGACACACAGAATGGAGAAACTGTATAGTGTACCACACAGCTTAGAGAAAACGTAGGAAATCTCTTTTCTTTCATTTTCACATTCAGGCACATTGCAAACATGCCCTGAGTTTGGGATTTGTAATAAAACTTAACTAATTCCAGGTTACAGTAGAAGTTTTGTCTAGCTAGTTTTCCTATCTAACCTTAGTCATCAGTTGGCCAGACTGTACAGAATGAGCCTTGGCAGCTGACATATATGTGCTGTTTGGCTCCAAAATGTTGGTGATTAGAAAACATAATTACTCCTCTGGCTTTTTCAGAACTAAAATATAACGGACAGCATTCTGTATCTGGTCCAGGGATCAGCAACCTTTGACACGCAGCCCATCAGGGAAATCTGCTGGCAGGCCAGCCAGTTTGTTTGTTTGCGGGAAACAGCGGCCAACACATCCCTCGGCCCGTGCCACTTCCGCAGCCCCCATTGGCCTAGAACGGCGAATCGCAGCCACTGGGAGCTGCGATCGGCCAAACCTGCGGACGCTGCAGGTAAACAAACTGCCCCGGCCCACCAGCGGATTTCCCTGATGGGCGGCTTGCCAAAGGTTGCCGATCCCTGATCTGGTCAAACACATTTCTTCTATACAAACTCATCAGCTACAATCAGAGATTAATTCCTTCTGGGATATGATAAAACTGGTTCTGTAGACATATACCAAATAGTGCACTTTCATTGCAAGCTCATGTTAGTGTTTTTAATAACAGCTGGGGGTAGGAGAAGCTAGAGGTATTTTGGGTTTTTGCACAAACTCAAATTGTAACTTTTTTGTAATGTGCTTTCCTTTCATTAAAACCATTTATCAAAGGAAAGTAAATTTAAATATAGTTCCCCCCCCCCATCTAAATGAAAAGTTGCTATGTGCAAACAAAGAAACTTGTTTGAAAATAAATTTGTCTTCCTTTTAAGACTTCCAAGGAAAACTGGTAATGCTTCATCTGCAAAACCTCATGTCTTTTCTCCCACCCTTGAAATTAATGAAATTCAGACCTCCACAATGAGTTCTGTTTGAAATTTAGAACCCATAATTTCAGAGTAGATTCTAAATTAGGCTAAGCAAGTTTTCTCAGCCTAAATAAGAACAAACAATTCCTGAAAGCTATTATAACAACCAAGAAGCTCATACTTATTACTTGAAGTGCCTACTTTCAGCCTAGATTTAAGTCAGCATTGTGAGTTGTATTAAGATATGTAGACACAAACAAAAGTACTACTAAAAGATCTGTAAAGCTTTTCTTAGGCACTTATGCTATTCAAATGTTAACAAGAATTATCTGCTCTTTCATTCATAGTGTAATGATTATTTCAGACAAGAACTCCATCAGTAGGTGGAGCCTTATCTCAGTGTTAAGTTGTTGTCTTGTATGTTATTATGTGATTGATCTGACCTGGGGGTTTCGCAGGAATTTGAGTTCTGCCTTGTGTGTACTGGAGTTGGTACTTGCAGTGTCCCAATAAATTTAAGCAAGTATTCCAATAGTGGTGATGGTGGTTTAAAGAGGGGGGAAAAGCACTTTTGCCTGAGATGAAGCTTACTGGTTATGCAGATGAGACTGGAATCTGTAATTAATTGGCAGACTGTGAATGAGTGTACTGATGAGAAAGCAGCACAGCTTTTGCAGTGTTTCAGATGGTGATGCCAAAGCATTTTATCAGCAGCTTCCTAGTTCTGATAGTGGGTCTTATAGATAATTACACAAATAAATACTTCTACAACTCCTGTGAGGGGGGATTGGTCTTTTTGAAATACCAGAAGGAAAGACAAGTCATGAGGAGGCAGGAACCTCTGCATAGTTGTTTGTGTACATTAAGGAAACTGTTCGATAAGGCTTTCCATGTACCTTGTCTGAGAGATGAGTCAAGTGAAGCAGAACTTGCTGTGTCACATCTGGAACTGGCAACACAGAGAAGGGTGTATGTGAAAAGTCAGTTTATAATAGTTTAGCAGGGGAACTTTGTAGCCTGCTGGTGGAGGATAACATACCGGATAAACCTATGGACCAGATTGTACACAAAGTTCAAAGTGTGGAAGCAGAAATTAGGATTTCCTTAAAGGTATCAGCTGTTAATTACCAACCTCAGCGTGACTCCTTTGCCAGATACCGCACTTCAAGTATTGTTAGTGAAGTGGATAAAAATTTGGAGAAGACACAAATGCAAGCTTTTCACAGACATCCTCTCAGTCAGAAGAGAGAGAGAGTGTGTCTATTTCTCAAGTGGGTCCCAGGCCAGATTACATTATCAAGTGATGAAGAAGCAAAGGTCACTGAAGACAGACTTACCCAAGCAGAGAGAAGTCACACCAGGGAAACTAGAAATTGCTGGGGCAGTAGGACCACCATCAGCAACTATTACAATGGTCCATGTGAAGAACTGCCCAGATACATGCTACATCTACAGACACGAACGGTTCAAAAAGCACAATGCTGTTGGATTCAGGATCTGAAATAAATCTACTCTATGGTGAACACCCAATGCTGAAGGCGAACAAAATTTGTACTGCAGGAGTTAAATTGGTGATGATTAATCATCAGCTACTGCAGACAACAGGAGAATTCCAGCTCCTTCTGAAAATTTTTGTTTGTTTGTTTGTTTTGGTTTTTTTAGTGCTGTTGTATTGGGAATAGATTTCATCCAAGAGCATCATGAGAACTTCTGGAGTGTTAACAGAACACAGTTGTCCCTGGACAATATCCAGATATCTGCTGCTGGATGTGGGTAGAAGGAAGTGGGGACCCAGGGGAGCAACTCTTGGGGCCATTGAGGTGCCTCTACCATATCTATAGGTTGACTGAGAGGAACTGATCCTGTGGTGGCTCAGAATAAAGTTGTGGTGAAGCCAGGTCATTATGCACTAAGACCCCTAAGGATAGAAGAATACTCCAGTAAACCTGTAGGAGTGTTTGAAGCTATCAGTATTCAGTCAGGATTGTTATTTAGCAGAATTCTGTTTCAAGTTGTACTAAAGGGGGAGTGCTGGGTAAGAGCAATTAATGAGATTCACCAGGTAGCACAGCTAGTGTATGTGTGGAGGGAGTGGGGAGAGATCATGGGAACAGTATCCAATGTGGCTGGTGTCTCAAAGACTCTCACAAGGGCAGAAATCATGAGCTGTGATGCAGCCCAGTTGGTAAAAAAGTTTGGGGTTGACTTGACAGAAGCAGCCATAGAAGGCAATGAAAGGAAGCAGTTAAAACAGCTGCTCTGAGGATATTCTACTGTGTTCTCCAGGAATAATAAAGAGTTTAGGATATATGATCAGATGCCAAAATCAGATTGTGCTTAAGCCAGGGAGGGAGTGTTCCTGTCAGGCAGCTCCCACATTGGATTCCCCGATGCATCAGATCACAGTGAAAGAAAAGCTAAATCACATGCTGGAGGATGGCTCGATTGAACAGTCTACATTGTCTAATTGTTGAAAAGCCTAATGGAGACGTGAGGTTGTGTTGACTATAGGAGACAATTCACAGATGGTTCAAGATAGCTATATACTTCCCCACATAGCAGACACACTGGATAAAATATCAGGAGCACAATATTTGAGTAGTTTTGATTTGGTATCTTGATATCATAAGAGTAAACTGGCACTTAAGGATTGAGGGAAAAATATCTTTGACACCCTATGGACTATTTAAATTCAGCAGAATGCCCTTCAGGCTCATGAACGCACCAGGTACATTTCAGAGGGAGGTAAATTATCTAACCCAAGTTGTGAGAACTGAAGACATCCTTACATATTTAGATGATGCAATTTGTTTCCATAAAACATGGGAGGGACACCTGATAGGAGTGGAAATTATTCTTCAGCTTTAAAATGTCAGGATTTAAACTTGCAGGAAATAAATGTTAGCTTGCGAGGAGTCACATCACCTTCCGAGGACATGTTGGAGCCTTAACCTCAGAAACTGAACATTATGTAGGCCTGTCCCAGTTGTTTAAAGCTGTAGGAGGCACAGTGGTTTGTAGGCCTCTGCAGATTCTACAGGAGATTTGCAAATAAATAAAACAAATAAATAAATAAATAAAATTGCAGAGCAGGTAGTACCATTATACCAGCTAATTAAGAATAACTTTGGGTAGAGAAATGCCAAAAAGCATTTGAGTTACTAAAGGAAGGATTTCTAATTTATGTTTTGCTTAAATTCCCAGATCCATCACATTCAATCATGGTAACCTGTGATGCCTCAAATGTTGCGGTTGGATTTGCATTTGAACAAAATTGATGAGCTTGCTAGTCACAGACCAGCAGCTTGTGGAGGTCACAAGTTAAATAGGAGGGAACCATGTGTTCAGCAACAGAACGGGAGTGTCTGGCTATTGCAGAGGCCCTCATGGACATCTGTATTATGTACAGAATTCACAGTGGTTGATCATAAATGTGGAATTCACAGTTGATCATAAATGTGGAAAAACAAAATGCTGCAGATGCTTTCAGCTGGATGAGGGCAGTGAAAATAGACTCTGCCTAGTCTTATGAGGACATACAGCATGAACAGACTAACAACCCTGACTTATGTTTGTTGCACCAGCAGATCAATTGAAGGAGCCCCAGGCCAAGGATGTTTAACAGAGTTTGAGAATAATTATTCATTGATTCAGCCACCAACTTGCTGGTGTATGAAGGATATAGGATTGTCTTGCAGCAAGCATACAGCAAATGGGACTGGAGTGTCTCCATTATAATGAAGCAGCAGCTGACCTGGGGTACAAAAACACACTGATCCTGGTATCCAACAGATTGTTTTGGCTGGGTATGGCTGCAGATGTTCAGGACTGGGTACTTTCCTGTCAAGAAAGGAAAGCACCAGGAAGAAGAGGAAGAATTCCTTTAGGGGAAATGCCCCAACCTAATAGGCCCTGGGAGATCATACGGAATGATTTGAAAGGCCAACTACTAGAAACATCAGCTAGAAACCACTATTTGCTGGTAGTGTATGATGACACCTTTTCAAACTATGTGTTGCTGCAACCACTGAAGGATAAAAAGGACTGAGACAGTGTAGTGGGGGAGGGAGGCCACTCTGCTTCACTACAGGCAGACTGCAAGTAACAGTCTTACAGGGGAGAGCTCAGCCCCCTGGGCAGCATGAAGCACAACAGTCTTTAGCCCACAGCCACCTGGCTGGGGCAGAGAGTAATTAACAGCCTATAATTAGCAGTCTACCAGGGAGCTTTGGCCCTCCATGTGGGGCACAAACAGTCTTCAGCCTGCCTCCACCAGGTTGGGGCAGACAGCTATAAACAGTCTGTAGAGGGGCTCTGGCTCCCGCTGGGCAGGGCAGAGCCACAAACAGTTAGGGCTCTGGCCTGCATTGAAGGCAGAGCTATAGCAGTCAATAAGCCCAGACCCTAATGCATGGCAACGGGTGAAACAGTTAGGGCTCTTGCAGAGGTGAGTACCAAAGCAGTCTAGGGGTTCAGGCAAGGGTGAGCACCATCACAGGCCTCCTGGCCAATGGTGGGGAGGCTGCCACCCGAGAGGTGGGGTGGCAGGAGGTAGAGGGATGCAGGCCTACCCAACTCCACTGCGTCCCAACCCAGGGCCTAACAGAGGCAGGGTGATCTGCCACTGGGTCAGTGGGGATTCCAGCTGCAACACTCTGACTTACACTCTGGCAGCAGGGCCAGACTAGAGTCTGATCCCTCTGGACTACTTCCTGCCACAGTCTGGGTATAGGGTCCTGTGGTCCAAAGATCCCCCGTCTCCTCAGGGTACTTGGCTGCGGGTAGCTCCGGCAGCTCCTCGGGGTCCTCGTCTGCTTCACCTGATGGCAAAGCTTCAGTCCACTCCAGGGTTGGGCTGCGCTCTTTCAGAGGTGTCTGCTCCCCAGAAGAGACATCTGGTCTCTCCTGTGTCTCAGCAGCAACTGAGCTCCAGGGCTCTCCTTTCCTACTTCCTGTCCTGCCCTGGTATTTCGAGTGAGGGGGGCGGGGTGGGTTTAGCTCCACCCACCCTGGGGAGCATAGTGGCCCCTCACACTCCAGTTCACAGGGAGGCCACTCAGCCTTACTATAGACAGTTACAGATGCATTGATGAAACATGTCATGTTACAATTTGGCCCTCTAAACTGGATATGCAGTAATCAGGGAAAGGAATTTAAATCATGGTTGTTACACATGGTTTTCTGACAACTCCACATAACCAAGTGGAGGATGAGTGTTGCCCATCCTGCATAATGGGTGAATGGAGACAACAAACTGCACCATTGGTTCTATGTTTAGAATATTAGTTAAGACCAATGACACTGGGATATGAAGTCACTTTTGTCATCTTTGCATATAACACCAGCTGGCACTCAAGTATTCATTACTTTCTTTATATTATTTTTGGACTCTGCAAACTCATGTTTCCCCTGACTTGATGTTCAGGCAGCAAGAAGTAGCAAGGATCCCTGTACCTAAATAGGTGTGTGACGTGGTGGAGTCTTATATAGTTGACCTAAGGACAGTAATCTAGAAGGTGGAGAAACAGATGAGCCAGAAGTGAGCATGCCAGGCACAACATGCCAGGAAAAAAGGAAAATTACATGCCCATTCAGGAAGAAGAGAAGGTATGGCTACACAACTGGACAAAACAGCCTGCAAAAATCCCAAATATACTCCTTTTAGGAGGGGACCTTACATAGTGACTAAGAAACGTACCCTTGCTGAAACAGAAAGCAAGATCTTGCCCTTCTGTAATGCATTGAGAACTGGTGCACAGATTCATTGAAAGAAAGGAGAGGACAATCCCAAAAAATGCTCAACTATCCCAGAGGGATTCAGAAGAGTATTTGGAGGTACCCCAGCAGGTTCCTATGGCTTATAATGGGAGACCAGTTGTATGTAGACCACAACTTTTTAAAGACATGTCTCTTACAATTACTTAGAATCATAGAATATTAGGGTTGGAAGAGACCTCAGGGGTCATCTAGTCCAACCCCCTGCTCAAAGCAGGACCAACATCAACTAAATCATCCCAGCCAGAGCTTTGTCAAGCCGGGCCTTAAAAATCTCTATAGAGATTCCACCACCTTCCTGGGTAACCCATTCCAGTGCTTCACCACCCTCCTAGTGAAATAGTTTTCCCTAATATCCAATCTAGACCTCCTCCACTGCAATTTGAGACCATTGCTCCTTGTTCTGTCATCTGCCACAACTGAGAACAGCTGACTTCCATCCTCTTTGGAACCCCCCTTCAAGTAGTTGAAGGTTGCTATCAAATCCCCCCTCACTCTTCTCTTCTGCAGACTAAATAAGCCCAGTTCCCTCAGCCTATCCTCATAAGTCATGTGCCCCAGATCCCTAATCATTTTTGTTGCCCTCTGCTGGACTCTCTACAATTTGTCCACTTCCTTTCTGTAGTGAGGGGCCCAAAACTGGACGCAATACTCCAGATGTGGCCTCACCAGTGCCGAATAGAGGGGAATAATAACTTCGCCCGATCTGCTGGCAATGCTCCTACTAATGCAGCCCAGTATGCCATTAGCCTTCTTGGCAACAAGGGCACACTGTTGACTCATATCCAGCTTCTTGTCCACTGTAATCCCCGCTTAGCCAGTAAGTCCCCAGCCTGTAGCAGTGCATGGGATTTTTCTGTCCTAAGTGTAGGACTCTGCACTTGTCCTTGTTGAACCTCATCAGATTTCTTTTAGCTGAATCCTCCAATTTTTCTAGGTCACTCTGGACCGTATCTCTACCCTCCACGTATTTACCTCTCCCCCAGCTTAGTGTCATCCACAAACTTGCTGAGGGTGCAATCCATCCCATCATCCAGATCATTAATGAAGATGTTAGAAGATCAGTTTGAACACATACCTCTGGCATATCTCGAGCACTTGCAACATTTCAGTATTTCCTGGAGACTTCTGTGGGAGCATGTTGTCTAGAAGTATTCGTCTATTTGGGTGAGTTAATTGAATTTGGGAAATCTTTGGAGGCATGAAGAAATGCTCTTGAAAGAGACTGCCGAGAAGCCTATGAACTAAAGGTATTTGTTGGTAAGTGACAGTTCTGCAGAACATTCATCAAATATGTGGGACACATAGTGTTGCAAATAGATTTCAGAACAGATCCTAATAAAATAGAAGCTCTTACTACATGGCCATCCCCACAGAATTACAGAATGATCAAGACCTTTCCAGGATTTAGTGGATACTATCACAGATTTGAGAAAAAATGTGCTATTACTGTAAAGCCTCTGCATGACCTGTCCAACAAGGAGAAAGGGAAATGCAAGACAAAAGACCAAATTCCCCCAGAACTCTTGAGCAGAAGACATAATGATTCCTTAGAACTCTGCAGAACTCAATGAAATTTGACGCGTGACAAGAACTTTCAGAAAATCATTAATTGCCTAAATCATATCCCAATTTATTGATTCAGTTTTAATATGGTGCTGTGTAGAAGGGGCCTCGTCAGAGTCCTCTGAGCTTCACTACATTTCTCAGATTTGCTGCTATCCTCTGAATGATCTCTTATAATCAAGTTTTCTGATCTCTCTGGTAACAACGTCCTCAGTCTGCATCATCTTTCTCTGCAGAATCCTCAATCTGCATTATCTCTTCTCACAAAATCCACATGGGAAAGGAGCCAGAAGCACTTGGGCACAGGGTGTGGGCTACTTGAACGTGACTTGTTTGCCATAAAGTCATTACTTTTTCCTCTCACTGAGGATCTCAAATTTTGTGGGGTAGTGGGATCTCAAAGTTCATTTGTAGTTATGGTGATTCCCCAAGTTCACAAGAGATATCGTGGGTAGGTCTCCTTTGCAAATGAAGCTCTCTATGGAAGCACTTTTTTCACCAATAGAGAGAGTAGAGAATTCTTCTCCTTTGGAGCTCCTGACCATAGGTCTTACACACATGTAATGATTATACATAAATATCAGGTGTTGCAAGGCTTAATACATACATAGTTTGCAAAAGACTTTGAGACACTAGAACTACATAGCATTATTATTAGTCAGTTTTCACATTACCCAATTGTATCTCTGATTGCAGTTATACTCTTACCATATCTTACTCAAGAAACTTTTGTCTCCAACAACAGTGGCCACATGGTGTTGTATACAATATGGCTGAGGACTGTGCTTGGTTTTCATAAGCTCTTTTTGTTTCTATATTTAAATAAAGATTAATTTATACAAAGGAAAAGACTCATTTGTAATTGCTCAGTTCTGGTGTAGTAAAGAGCTTTGATATGCACTTACATCTCAAGTCAAACACCTCAGCTGATGTCTACATGTTGACAAATATGTTTTTCTCCTTTCTTTTTTCTTGGTAGCAAGAATGAGTGCTAATTGTTCCTAATTTGATTTTGATGAGTTCTCGCCTAATTAGCACTTAAAGAGTTGTTCTGATGATGCAGAAGACTCATTACCATTTTTACATATCAGCACAAAAGATTCCTAATGAAAAAAAAATTACATTTTTATATTCTTGCCTGACCTATCAAGCACTGTGTTTCTGATCTCATTTATTTATTTCAAAGCTGCAGCCTTTTGGATTTTGACATATTGCTAATGTGAAGAGATGTTCCTCTATTGCTCTGACTACTAATTAATCTTTATAATTATAACATCTTCCAACAATAATCAAGATCATAAGCAGGGTAATGGTTAAAAAGAAAGAAACACCTTCATCTATGCTGCAGATAAAAACATTCTCACTTGACGGAAGATGGTGAAAGAAGAAATACTGTTTTGTGATAATTGACTTATACTTATGGGTATTTTAGTTTAACTTGATCACTTTCTCTGCACTTGGTCTTTATATTTTTCAGGGGGAAAACCTTAATGTTTAATTATGACAAATCACATTAACTCTTTCAAGAGCCATTTTGACATACTCTACAGGTCCCAAAACTTACTTTCATTTATTAGTTGGGTGATGTATAGAAAAATAGAAGACCAGCTCTTTACTGTAAGTGATCACTCAGTTGAAGTCAATGTGCCCATTTAAGCCAATTTTAGCCAATTTTTTCGTTTAAAAAAAATCCCCTATCTGTAATAGTTATACTGGCACAAAAATCTGTCTGTAGATCAGGATTTAGGAACTCCTGTTGTCAACTAACCATGCAAATTGGGAGCACATCTCACAATGATTTTCAGCTTCGGAACACAGGATCTGATTCTTTATTGCCCTGCAACTTGTATAGTAATTAACACCAGTGCAAACTGGGTGTGAAGTGCTACCATTCGCCTTTCCAATTCACACTAGCACCAGTGGAAGTTCTACACACAGAGGATGAAATCCAACACTTACGTCCTCCAAAATTTAAGTGGGATGGAAGTGGTGGTTGGGCCTTGAGATGACCATCAGCACAGTGGTGTATTTCACTCCTGGGGACAGCAAGTTCCTAAATTCCGTCAGACTAAGCCTAAATTCCTTTAGGCTGATCAGAGACGATAATATAGCCCTAAAGAACCAAATTGAAAATATTCTGTGCAGTGATTACATATTGCAGAAATTATCAAGTCTTTCAAAGATCAATTTCAATGCATCCTTCAGCTTTATACTGTATGATAAGTCTGTAGTGTGGAAAGGAAAAAAAAAATTGCAGGCTGTATGCTAATTACCCAGTCCTTGTACATAGAGTCAACCATGGAATCACAAACTTATTGTATGGTTATTTAACCCCTGTAGAATAAAACAATACTGAACATGTTATTGTGGAAAAGAGAAAATAAAAGCCTACAGCTAAAAATATAAATCAGTCAAATCATCTACACAGAGGGGGAAAGCTATGTCACAATCTCCCTGAATTTAAACACATAGCGTTTGTGACTCATTCTCTCAATAGAGGATGTAGGCTAGTACTACTACAGAGGCATGTTCACTTAACCACTCAGAACTGTGAGGAATGCTGGTCCGAATGGGGCAACTATGTGGAGAGTTCCCTCCTAGCCCTTCATCCATTCAACGGTAGCATGGACAGCCAACCCAAAGAATACAAAAGTAATGAGATTTTAAAAATATATTAAGTTGGGGGTGAGGATGGAGGAGAGTTATTTGCCTTCCAGCTTTTGAGCCTGTAAGGCTCATATTTCCATGCATTCCTTGACAACTTTGAAAGCTAGAAATTATTTTTGTTTTAATGAAAGAGAGATTCTCTTGTAAATCACATGACTCCAGGAGTTGATGCTTCAAGAAAAGAAACTATCAGATATCACAAGACTCATGATAGAATAATTAGTTAGCATCACTGAGAAACACCAGTTTGCTGGATGATAATAAATTCTGTTTCTACTGAAACCCTTGCCCCAATTCAAGATGGCTGCCAGCCCATAATTTTTATAGTAGGCTGATATGGCATACTCTTCCTTTAGCCATAAATAACCAATCAGAACATTTTTAATTTTAAGGGTGATGTGATGTTTCCAAATGATATCTTTATTTACCCTTTCAACAAAAGATATTTATATCTTAGAAAGACTTCTATTCCATAGTGCACATGAATCATGATATACTTATGAGTTGTATAAACTGACAGACCCCTTATTTCCAAAGCACAGTTATTTCATGGACATTGGCAATACAAGCGGCCCCCACACTTCTCCCTAAAGATATGTTTCAGCTTCTTCTAGAAAATTACCCTCTAGGAGGAAGTTCCATCTCTTAAAATATGGCTTCTTAAGAGAGATGGCTCAGAAAGATGTCAATTATTGCCACTTGGGATGGAGGCTTTTTTGTTTTATTGGTGTTGGGCACCATGAACTTGACTGAGTCTGTAAACTCATTTCACACCATAAATGCTACTAAACAACCATCAGATGATAGTGACTTGTATTCTGAAGCAGGGAATGTTTCACCCTTTAATCCCAGTCAGTGTCCTCAGCCATCTAGACCAGTGATGGTCAACTTGCGGCTTGTGGGCCGTATGCGACCCATCAGGGTAATCCACTGGTGGACCGCGAAACAGTTTGTTTACATTGACCGTCCACAGGCACGGCACCTGCAGCTCCCAGTGGCCGGGAACGGCGAACCATGGCCACTGAGAGCTGCTGGCAGCTGTGCCTGCAGACGGTCAATGTAAACAAACTGTCTCGCGGTCCGCCAGTGGATTACCCTGATGGGTCGCAGGTTGTCCATCACTGATCTAGACACTCTTGTGTAATTGTTTTTTTTTCAAGAGTTGTGGCATGATAAGAAACTATCTTATGTAATTGATCATTTACTACAAAACACCAGAACTGGCATATAAACAAATCCCAATTTTAGCATGTTTGTAAGGAGTGGTTTTCCAATTATAAATTATCTGGCCATTGTCAGTGTGGGGAGGAAGTAGAAACATATATTACTATGATGAAAGAACAATGTAAACAACATTTCTGTGATCCTGGAACAGTTGAACAACATTGTGTTTCTCCAGTTCAATCTGCCATTTAGGCCTGGTCTACACTAGGCTTTTATGTCGAATTTAGCGCCGTTATATCGAATTAACCCTGCACCCGTCCACACCAGGAAGCCATTTAGTTCGACATAGAGCTCTCTTTAAATCGATTTCTGTAATCCTCCCCAACGAGAGGAGTAGCGCTAAATTCGACATGGCCATGTCGAATTAGGCTAGGTGTGGATGGAAATCGACGCTAATAGCTCCGGGAGCTATCCCACAGTGCACCACTCTGTTGACGCTCTGGACAGCAGTCCGAGCTCGGATGCTCTGACCAGCCACTCCCCCGGGAAAATTTGAATTCCTTTTCCTGTCTGGGCAGTTTGAATCGCAGTTTCTGTTTGGACACCGTGGTGAGCTCAGCAGCAGTGGCAACGATGCAGAGCTCTCCAGCAGAGATGGCCGTGCAATCCAATAGAAAGAGGGCCCCAGCATGGACGGATCGGGAAGTCTTGGATCTCATCGCAGTGTGGGGCGATGAGTCCGTGCTTTCGGAGCTGCGCTCCAAAAGACGGAATGCAAAGATCTATGAGAAGATCTCTAAAGCCATGGCAGAGAGAGGCTACAGCCGGGATGCAACGCAGTGCCGCGTGAAAATCAAGGAGCTGAGACAAGGCTACCAGAAGACCAAAGAGGCAAACGGACGCTCTGGATCCCAGCCCCACACATCCCGTTTCTATGAGGCACTGCATTCCATCCTAGGTGCGGCCGCCACCACCACCCCACCCCTGACCGTGGACTCTGAGGATGGGATATTGTCCGCGGCCGGTTCCTCAGCGGACGGGGAAGAGGAGGAAGGAGATGAGGAGGACGAGGCAGTAGACAGCGCTTACAACGCTGATTTGCCCGACAGCCAGGAGCTCTTCATCACCCTGACAGAGATCCCCTACCAACCCTCCCCAGCCGTTACCCCAGACACAGATTCAGGGGACGGATCAAGCAGTAAGTGTTTTAAATATCTAAACATTTATTTACAACATAACTGGCGTATTTAAAATATTAACATTAGCTAAAGTGCTTTAAAACATGTAAACATTTATTTGCAACAAAACAGGAAGATTGAAAATATGAACAGTGGGTAAAGTGCTTCAAAACATGTAAACAGTAAAGTCAAACAAAAGGGGAATCAGTGCAAAGTGTATCATGATTTGTCTTTTTTTGGGCGCCTCAATATATAGTCCGAACCATTTTCAAAAAATTGCACAATGTCCGCTTCATGATTATAGTGCCCAAAACCCTGCAGTCATTTGTCCCTCCAAGGGCACCTAAGCCAGGAACTGGTCAATGTAACCAGGGATAGAGGCGAGATCCTCCGGGGAGAACTCCTCATACACCTCCTGCAGGTGTTTTTCCAGCCTCATCAGCAGGTTCCTGGGCAGGGAGAGCTTATTAGGCCCCCCGTGGTAGGACACGTTTCCCTGCCACAACGCCAGCAGGTACTCCGGGATCATGGCCTTGCACAGCAGTGCAGCAAATGGCCCCGGTTTCTGCAGGCTGTCCCGGAGCATCTTCTCCTTCTGGCTCTCGGAGACCTTCAGGAGGGTGATGTCTGGCATGACTCCCTGCTGTGAATTAGGTATGGGAAAGTTAGTATTGGGACTGCTTGCCCGTCCCTTTATAGAACTGCAACCGCCGGTTTACAGCCACGCGGTTTACAGCCGCGAGGGGGTGGGACAGGGGCAGAGTTCATGCTTGCAGGATTGCTGCCAGCAGAGACTCGCATTGCTTTCTATTTGAAAGGAGGCCAGTGCCACTCTTAAAGTTTTAAGCGGCCACAAGTCTACGGCTTACCATGTTTGCCAGCTAGACAAAGTCCGGTGTCCAGCCCTGCTCCTCAGCTCGCCACAGCAAGACCGCAGGCACTGTAGGCGAGGGCCGAAAATTCGACCTTGTCCTCAGTGCGCGTGTGATAGGTGCTCTGCATGGTCTTGTTCACAGAGAAAGACTATGTTCTCTGTTCACAGATACATTGCTCTGTCTCAGGAATTCACTCCCTTTTTCCAATTCCCACAGCCACATCTGCCCAGAGGCTAGCGCACATTAGGAGGAGGAAGAAGAGGACACGGGAAGACATGTTTGCTGAACTAATGGGATGCTCCCGAGCACAGGCAGCCCAGCAGACACAGTGGAGGGAGAACTTGTCCCAAATGCACCGGGCAAACATGGAACGGGAGGAGAGGTGGCGACAGGAGGACAGGCAGGATACTCAAACGCTGCTTGGACTAATGAGGGAGCAAACGGACACGCTCCGCCGCCTTGTGGATGTTCTGCAGGACCGGAGGCAGGAGGAGAGAGCCCCGCTGCAGTCTCTCTGTAACTGCCCTGCCCCGCCACCAAGTCCCATACCCCCCTCACCCAAAGTCCAAACACGGAGGGGTGGAAGGGGCCGTGAAAAATTTCACTCCACCCCTGCGGACTGCTCTACCACTAGAAGGCTCTCATTCCCCAAAATTTGAAAAGTCGTTTCCTACCCGCCTCACACAAGACCCCGTCCAAGTTTCACCCCCCCGTTCCATGTGCGGTTGTTAATAAAGAATACGTTTCTGTTCATTTCTGTTTCCATCCTCTTCTTTTGGAGGGGAGTCTGTCTGAAGGGGGGGGGAAGGGGCTTGGTCATTGGACAGGACAGTCACCTTTAGCAGGGGGCAGGTGCAGCAGCAGGGCACATATACAGTGCAGTGACTAGTTATCCTGGTCAGTCTGGGAGGTGGTTTTCATGTTTTGTGTGGTGGGGGCGGTGGTGTTGCTCTGTGACTTGGTGGCGGGGGAGGGCAGTTACAGATCTTATGCAGCGGTCCTTACCCTGCATCACAGAGCCGCGCAGCAGGGGATCTGTAACCCTCCTCCCCCTGCAAGACAGTCACATAGCCGACACATACACGCAGTCCCGGCCAGGAGGGCTGGCAGGCTCCGTTGAAACAACCAGTCCACCACCGCGGAGCCTGTCATTCCTGGAGTTTAGAGGCATCATTTGCATCACAACCCTAAACCCGCCCCCCGCCACAGTCTGTGTCCCAGGTTTAAAACATTCCCGCGAAAACAGTAATAAAGACAACGGTGTCCATTAGCAAAACAGAACAGACTTTATTTTTTGGGAAGGGGGTGAAGGGGGTATGTAAGTGGAGAGGATAGTCGACGGCAACTGGGTAAAGAAAGGGGGGCAAGTTCTGCCTCTGTGTCCACAAACTTAAAAGTCACTGGGTACCCTGCTCAGCCTTGAAACTGGCTTTCAAAGCCTCCCGTATGCACAGCGCGTCCCGCTGGGCTCTTCTAATCGCCCGGCTGTCTGGCTGGGCGTAATCAGCAGCCAGGCTATTTGCCTCAACCTCCCACCCCGCCATAAAGGTCTCCCCCTTGCTCTCACAGAGATTGTGGAGCACACAGCAAGCTGCAATAACGATGGGGATATTGGTTTCGCTGAGATCACAGCGAGTGAGTAAGCTTCTCCATCTCCCCTTGAGACGGCCAAAAGCACACTCCACCACCATTCTGCACTTGCTCAGCCGGTAGTTAAACAGTTCTTTTTCTGTGTCCAGGGCGCCAGTATAGGGCTTCATGAGCCAGGGCATTAGTGGGTAGGCTGGGTCCCCGAGGATCACTGTAGGCATCTCCACATCCCCCACAGTTATCTTGTGGTCCGGGAAGTAAATACCTTCCTGCAGCCGTCTAAACAGACCAGAGTTCCTGAACACGCGAGCGTCATGAACCTTGCCCGGCCATCCGACATAGATGTTTGTAAACCGTCCCCGATGGTCCACCAGTGCTTGCAGCACCATTGAAAAGTAGCCCTTTCTATTGATGTACTGGCTGGCCTGGTGGCCCGGTCCCAGGATAGGGATGTGAGTCCCATCTATAGCCCCACCGCAGTTTGGGAATCCCATCGCGGCAAAGCCATCTATGATGGCCTGCGCGTTTCCCAGGGTCACTACCTTTGACAGCAGTACCTTGACGATTGCCTTGGCTACTTGCATGACAACAACCCCCACGGTAGATTTGCCCACGCCAAAGTGGTTCGCGACTGACCGGTAGCTGTCCGGCGTTGCAAGCTTCCAGAGGGCTATGGCCACTCGCTTCTGGACAGTCAGGGCTGCTCGCATGCGGGTGTCCTTGCGCTTCAGGGCAGGGGACAGCAAGTCACAAAGTTCCAGGAAAGTGCCCTTCCGCATGCGAAAGTTTCGCAGCCACTGGGATTCATCCCAGACCTGAAGCACTATGCGGTCCCACCAGTCCGTGCTTGTTTCCCGGGCCCAGAATCGCCGTTCAACAAAATCCACATGCCCCATTGCCACCGTGATGTCCTGGGCGCTGGGGCTCGTGGTTTCTGACAGCTCTGTGCTACTCTCCGACTTCAGGCCCTCACGGCGGTGCCGTAGCCTCCTCGCCTGATTACTCTGCATCTGCCTCAGGGTAAGGTGTATGATAAGGTGCGAGGCGTTGAGAACGGCCACAACTGCAGCGATGGTCGCAGCGGGATCCATGATCGCAGTGCTGTGGCGTCCGCGCTGTCACTGATCAAAAAGTGCGCGAACTGATTTCCCGCCGGCACTTTCAGGGAGGGAGGCAGGGCGGTAGTGACTGACGGATGACGACAGTTACCCAAAAGCACCCTCGCCACATTTTTTTACCCAGAAGGCATTGGGGGCTCGACCCAGAATTCCAATGGGCGGCGGGGACTGCGGGAACTGTGGGATAGCTGCCCACAGTGCACTGCTTCCAATGTCGACGCTTTCCCTGGTACTGTGGACTGACAAAGTCGAATTACTGTCCTTAGTGTAGACACACACGTTCGACTTTCTAATATCGATTGCACATATTCGATTTAACTAAAATCGAACTACTCTCGTAGTGTAGACATACCCTTAGTTACTCTTCCTTATCTCTGCAGGGACAACTATATTCAGGTTTTTTTAAGCGTATGAAGAGGAGAAAATAGGTAAGAGAAGAGCACATAAGTGTTTTATTGTGGGTGTCTCAATCTATCATTGGTAGGATTCGATGCAGCTAAGTGTCATTCCCAGAATGAGGACAGTGCAATCTAATCTCCATGGAGACTGCCTAATTTAATAGCCTCATGCTATGTTGGTATCTGTCTTGGACAACGATTGCTTTTCAAAAAACATAGATGACAAATGTCAACAATTCTGCTATCATAACAGTTAACATGTGTTCCTAATTAATTCTTAAGCAGATAATCAGCTACAAAGTGCATTTTGAAACCAGATGGTCTAAGATTTCCAAGATATCTGGCAGTGAAGGATACCTCATTAAAAATTCTGTGTTTAGTCCAGGTCAGCTAGTAGGTATTCGGTGTGTATTCTAATTGAAGGTGAACTACGTAACTGTGGATATGGAAAACTGGGGGAGTGGACATGGAGGGGGTACAAAGTTTTACTTTTTGCATCTGTGATTCTGTGGTGGAGCCTGGCACTGGAAGTCAGGAGAATTAAGTAGTACTTCTAGTTCTGCCACTGACTCACTATAATGTTGGACAAGTTGTTCATCTCTGTGCCTCAGTTTCCACAACTGTAAAATGGGGGAAATTCTTTTTACCCATGTTTTCAAAGAACTTTGAGGTCTACAGAAGTGCTAACTCTTTATTTAGTATGTGTATTACATTATTTCCTAGTAGCCCAATTAGACACTGTATGAAAAATACACTCAGACTGTCTTAGCCCTGAAGAGTATATGCAAACTATATAAAACAGTAAATGTTCAAAAAGTCTCATTTGGATTGCACTGAGATTGAGGAAAGGGACTCCCTCTGACAGGAACTCAAGCCATGGAAGTCAATTGGAATTTTACCCAGTTACACGAAGACTGAATTTGTTTTAGTAGACTGTGCACAGGAGGAAGGGCAGCAGGTTTGGGCTTTGAGAATATTGAACTGGGGAATCTCATTATATTTCTACCACATCATATTTTTATGGGACATAAAATACCATTAGAACAGCTTTTCTCATACTATTTCTAGTGCAATTCCAAGTCAAAATGTATAGACATTTCAGTTATTATGAACATAGGAATTGCCATATTGGGCCAGACCTAGTCCATCTAGTCCAGCATCCTGCTTTCAATAGTGACAGTACCAGATGCTTTGGAAGAAAGTGTCTGGCCCCAGAGTAGGCATGGGAATATTCTGACCCACACATTAGTTCTCTTCTTAATCTGTAATAGTTAGAGATGGTATAAGCCCTGATGCATGAAGTTTAATATTTCCAAAATTTGTTAGCATTTGTTATTGTAAATAGATATTCTTGTTACCTATATAAATATCCAAACTTTTTGAAACGTGCTAAATTCTTGACCTCAGTGATATCTTTTACCTAGGAGTTCACTGTACAATTACACATTGTGTATAAAACCTTTTATTAGTTATGAATTTGCCACTTTTTAAGTTTATTGAATATCTTTTGTTCTTGTGTTATAAGACAAAGAGAATAGAAGCTCCCAGAGCTCTCCATTGAGCTGTCCACAATGTGTAGGAATAGTATAATGTGTAGGAATAGTTTATTCCTCCCACCCCACAAATGTACATTAGTTTACATTTATCAGCATAAATCTGCATTTGCCATCATGTTGCACACACAGCTTAGTTAGTTAGGACCTTCTGAATTTCCTCACAGCCCTCTCTGGTCCTGACTTACTTAAATAAATTTGGGCCATCTGGAAATTTCAATACCTCACTGCTGATCCATTTTCCAGATTATTAATAATATATAAAACATTGAAGTTAATATAGAACCTCATGGCACCCTGCAGTTATCTTTTAGCCATGTCAAAATTGGCACAGAGGCCTTTTGTTTAAACCCTATTGATTTTGTTTAAGCTTTCTCAAGTTGCCCCATGTTGGGTGGTCGAAGGAGTAGAGCTCTTTCTCCAAAACAGGCAGTTTAGAGTACACATGGGCAATCACTGTATCTCTTGGAAGTTCAGATCAACAGCCTTTGTCAAGGCTCAGTTCTTTCACCAATACTGTTCAATGTGTATATCAATGACCTGATTGCTACACTTTCATGCAAGTTTATCTATGCCAACAAAATCTGCTGTAATTACCAAGCTCAATCCTTCCAGGGCTGGCTCCAGCTTTTTTGCCGCCCCAAGCGGCGAAGCAAAAAAAAAGAAAAGATAAAGCCGCGATCAGCGGCACTTCAGTGGCAGCTCTACCGCGCCACTTCATTCTTCGGCGGCAATTCAGGGGCGGGTCCTTCGCTCCGAAAGGGACTGGGGGACCCACCACTGAATTGCCGCCGAAGACCCGGACATGCCGCCCCCTTCCATTGGCCGCCCCAAGCATCTGCTTCCTTTGCTGGTGCCTGGAGCTGGCCCTGAGTCCTTCTCAGAAACTGACAAGGTCTTGAATGATGATATGAAGCTCATGGCAGATTATTGTAGTCGATGGCACCTGCAGCTGAGCTTTGTCAAGACAGTTGCTAGTGTATTTTATCTGCATAATGCAAGAACAAACTATGAATTAAAGGTTTTCTTCAATGGCTGTCTGCAGCATGATCTAAATCTGGTTTACCTTGGTGTGACATTGGGTAGGTCATTAACACACCACAACCACTTGAAAAAGATGGCAGCCAAAGTCAGCACTTGGAACAACTTGCTCAGAAAATTGGCTGGTTTAACCTGGGGTGTGAGTGCCCAGATGCTTAGAACATCAGCCCTGGCCCTTTGCTATTCAACAGCAGAGTACTGCGCTCCTGTCTGGTGTCGCTCGTCTCACATGAGGCTGGTTGACATAGAGCTTAACAAAGCTATGTGCATTGTTACCGGGACTTTAGGTGCAGCTCCATTGCCATGGCTGCTAATACTTAGTAACATAGCACCCCCCTATATTCACCATGAGAAGGTCTCTGTGATGCTGCTAAGATCCATGAAAACAACCTGCTTTGGTATGCAGACATCTTCAACCACTGTTGAGCTTGCCTGTGTTCTAGATGCCCTTTATGGTCATTTATGCCACCACAAGACATGACGGTGGAATCTGTGTAGCGCAACAAGTGGTCAGCGATGCCAGTGGTTAATCATTCTCCCGTCACTGACCCAACTGTCTGTTCACCAGACTTTGATCTGCCTGCGGTCATCTCTGAACCAGTTTTGAACAGGACAAGGCAACTATGAGGCTAATCTCTTTAAATGGGAGTTTTCTAATGAGCCACGATGCAGCTGCGGTCAACTTCAGACTATGGTGCATATTTCTGATGAGTGCCTACTGACTTATTTTGATGGTTTGCTACTGGCTCTCCACCTGGCTGATGATGATGCCATCAAATGGCTGGGCACATTGCGCATACTCTGAGAGAATGGGCCCACACCAAATGACCAACTGATGCTCTGGCCCATGCTTTTCCTCATCTATTCTAGAACATGAACAGTGATGGTTCCTCACCCAGTTCTCTTATTAATTTATACCATTACACAATTGCTTTTATTGTTAAGAAACCTTTTCCCTAATATCTAGCCCTAGTCTTTTCCTTCCTTTGCTTCTAGCCAATGTTTCTTTTCCTACCATGTGATCAATAGTTGCTAGACAGTTTATCAACAATTGAAGGATGAAAGTAAATTATTTTTTACTCTTCTTAATTTAATATTTTTACCAATATATTCACATTTATCTTACATTTCCTCAATAGTGTGCCAACATAATTTTCTCCTACTTGATCATTTGTTTTTTAAAAAGGAAATCAGTTGTCATTTTGCAAAAATCACCATATTTATGAGTTCCCAATTTAATTAAGTGGAATGAAAATAGTTTAAACTTCATAATCTACAGAAATTCAGCTCCTCTTTTGATTTAGCAGCTAAACAGAGATAGGAAGACAAAAGCATCACACTTCTGAGATCTATGTATTAGATTCTGTCAGCAAGTCCTCAACAGAAACTGAGCCTATTATTTGGAGAATCCACATTAGTGCAGATAAGCAATCATTCCTTTCCATTTGAAAGACAATTAATTCCTGGTTTGTCGATGTACTATTCAGCTATCTACAAATTCTTCTAGCACACAATATCATGCTATCACAGTCTTGTGTTTTGAGATGACAAGCCATGCATCAGCAATTTTACTTAAAAACACACTTCAAATACATTGTAATACATTGTGAAAAAAAGTTATTGCTTAGACTCAGTGGCTAACTGGGTGTTTGTCTGTCTAAGGGTTCTGTATATTGCTCACCACCATTATACCTAAGCACCTATAAGAGGGTATGAGTTAAGAAGCATGGATGAAGCTCTGCATTTTTACTTCATTTCCCAGTGATATCAGGCCAAATTCAATGACAACATTGGAAGTGGTGTGAGGTGCATATCATTAAATCGTAACAATGAGAGTTTGTGGTAAAGAAATGTGTAACTTGTACCAATTGGTATTCGGTGGCTATTTAGTGCAAAAATGAGTGCACTTTTTTTTTCAACACCAGGGAAGCAAAAAGGAGCGTAAGTTTGTTAACCAACTAAAACCAGGGTTAAGGCAGCCTCCCACTCCACATATTCTTAGATCTCAAAGACTAGATTCTGGTCTCATTTAAAACACTGAATCCAGACTACAGTTTCTTCTGATTGTTCTTATGTTACACCAGAATCTGGCCCCTAGTCCTGATAGCGTACGACGCTGAGTGCTCTCAACTTCTATTGAGTTTAATGGCCTTTGGCACCGAGGTGAATTTCATCCCTTGAGAGGAGAACTTAAAAAAAATCAAATGTTTATGAACTGATCCTGCTCCGCACCTTGCAGGATTAATTGAGACTCTAATATTCCAGCCTAATTCCAATTAGTGTTAGACATTACATAGACATCTTGGACCTGACCCCAGTTGGTGTATATTGGTGTTGCTCCATCAAGTTAGAATTTGATCTGGCTTTATGTTTTGTCATCACACTATCTAAAACTGTGCATTTAGCTTTAAGGGCTAAGAGTCATGGTCATATTACCCTAGTCCTTCTGCTTAAGAGCAGACTCTTTCTACTGTTTTCATTTTCCTTAACTCACAAGCACCAGTCAGCAAAGGCCAGTGGTGCCTTTCAACACCATTTATGATAGCTATCCTATAGACTTACCAGGAGCCAGTTGGCCTATGTTTGACTAGAATTTATTAGTATAGCGGGCTAAGTAGTACATGTTCCCACACCTGTACTGTTATATAACCATATAAATGTGCTGTTTAAACAATACTCCACACAATATAAGCATTTAAGGCCCTTAACCAGCCTTCTAACTCCTTTTCTTGCACTCTCATTGATTTTGCATTCATCTAGTGGGACTGCATTTAAGTGTTAGGTGAAGTAATACTTCCTAAATGAGAAACCGATCCTCAAACTTTTTACTCCTGCCAGTAGTCCTCAATTGAACAAATAGTCCCACTGGAGCTAAAATCACCTGTATCTGGTTGATAAGGCTCTTTGTGATTTACAGTTCCATACCTGATAGAAATGTATATGTATGCTATCAACTAATGGGATGGACTTGATGGATTAATGCCTTCATTCATGTGCTTTATTGGAAGCAAAAAGGTCTTTACTGGCAATTATATTGGAGAAAAAAGAATAAAAAGAGATTAAGTGAATATATCATAAGAATAAAATATAAATGGAGTTACTGTTGCAAGGGTAGATGCCATTATTTCTACATTCAATTAACTCCCATTAGTTTATTGTTTAAATAAAATGACTGGTTTGAAGCTGATGGATCCCATCATCTGAACATTAACCATTATTAATATTCTATCATTCACAGATGTGTTAACAATAGAAACCTAAGTACTTAGGAAACTAAATTTCAAGGCAAGTAATAATTCATCATTCATCAAAGACATGACATAGCACAGGGAAAAAGCTGGGGCTAACATTTACAAAATTGGGTGCCAGAAGCAAGGCAGCTAAAGCTATTATAGTAAGGAACCTAAAAAAAAGTAGATGGGTTTTCAAAGATGGGAATCACTTGCAGCTTTCAGTGACATCAAACACAGAATGTATATCTAGGTTTGGTAAATAATGTTCTGAGTGACATCAAACACAGATTTTGAGAGTGAGTGTTTTACCCCTACATTTTTATTGCAATGGACCCTGCTAAGATATTCTTTCTGCTGCTATTACTCTCCCACTCAGACCTCAAGACAGAGAGAGACAGTGATCAGTCTCACTTTCACCTGATTCAAAATTGAGGCTCAGCTTCTGGTTTGGAATAAGACGACACACATCTCTGGGAAGTACTCCTACTTATTCCGAGGCTGAAGTTGGTCCTAAAGCTGCAAGATTGCATGTGCATGTGTGTGAGAAAGAGAATAGTCCAAATTAACAGAGGTATGGGCAATGAGCATAGTATGAAATTCAACCCTGTACTCAAGCTAGGTCAATGCGCTACTTAAAAGTTTTATTTATGCCCTATTTTGATGGATTAACTGAGATTTTAAGTGGTGCATAGGCATTGTACTGACCATCTGCACAGGACTGAATTACATCCCTTAATAATCAGAATGAATTGACTACTGCTGTTCACCTTGATCTCAGGTGTGGTCATGAATTTGTGCTTTGCCCATTTACTTTTTACGTCAGTCAATCCTGAGAAAGGCAGCACAAGTGTACTGATCGAAACTTGCCTAGACGAAACAAGTTGGAAGCGTTTAAGAACAAAATCTCATGAGATGAAGTATTGGATTGTTCAATAGGACAGAATCAACTGAAAAAAACAATGGAAAATACAAACCTGTAAAGTTTTTGGTTTGCAAAACTGAAGCTGTTTACATTTGCAAAAAGGAAATGTTTCCCTCATCTCATCACTGCACTATACAAATAGCTGCATGCTTTATAAAATCCAGTTAAGCTAGTATATTGTTCTTATGACAAATAGAAGCATAGAGCAGAACATGTAGTTTCTGAACAGAAACCATAATTAAAACCCTGGTTAGAGTTTTTAGAAATGTAACTGTCATAATGCATTACTACTTTTTAGTGTATTGCCTTCCTGTAGCATGTTCTTAAAATAAATAAATAGGAAGAGGCACTTATAACTTAGTTTAGGACCAAACAGGATTTATGACCAAAACTGAAACCTTCTCCACTTGTGTTGTAAGCAGTACGGTCATCCCAAACTTACAACAATAAAAATGATCAAGTTGACAGTTCAGGATACCAGTGAAATGCTAGAATACTGATTTGGGTACCAGTGTTGTGCCAGGAAATATCAGTCCCTTTAATCTTCTGAGCAAAGGGATTGGGACTATGGCTGGCCCTTGTGCAAGAGGTGAAAAAAATAAAAGCTGCTTGTGTCATTCATGCAAGAGCAGGACAAAGTCTAGCCATTAAGCTGTGGGATGCAATTTCCAGAAATACAGTCTCTCGAATGTTTCTCCCCAATCCTCAGCAGCAATCATGCCTCAATATATCCAGGACTGTAACAGAAAAAAATATTAACGGAAGAGCAGGGAATGGCTAGTTTCATTGGCTCTCTCATCTAGCTAGTCTTTGCCATTGACCAATTCCAAAGGAAGGTGTCAGAATCTTAGCGTTGCCTAGTTGAACTATAAGGGAGGATTCTTTTCCCTGAACCCAGCTAGTACTCAGCTAAAACATGTATAATTTCATATTAACTAGAAGAGCTATGATAATGCATAGTAAGTATTGAACACTTTTGAAAAGGTGCTAAATTACTGGCCAAAACAATATTCTGTGGGAACAATTTAAGCATTTATTTAATGGGAAAGCACTCCCTTAAATCTAACCTGAAGCAAAGGCATAGTCTACTGATTTGAACATAGGACCCAGAGCCAGGAACTCCTGGCTCTAACACTGACTCTTTCCCTTCTGTGCACTTGGGCAAGCCACTTAGCTGCTCTCAGTCTCCATTAGTTTTTGAGGATTAAAGAATTAAACACTGTACAGTGCTTTGAAGATAAAAACCACTGTATTAATACTAATTATTATTCTTTGTTTTGAATATCTAATGGAGATACCAGAACACTTCCAAAACCTCAGTGAGAATAATAAGAGTGGTGACATCATTTCTGTAGATAATCAGGGAGGATGAGAGTAGTCATTAAACATCTGCCCATTGTAACAGTAGAATTCCCCTTATTCAGAAATTCAAGAGCCTTTGCCAATTTACCTGTAACAATTCCCATTTTGATACCTCACATCATCTTCCTTGATGATTAACTACACTTAATTATTTCATAGGATGCCAGAGTATGTTGTTGTTAATTAAGGGCATTTTTTTATTCTATGATTCTGATAAGCTGTTAATGCTTTTTGCCTTGCTGGGGCTAAAGAACTCCCTTGGTCTGATTATTGAGCCATTAAATGCACTGTGTTTCTGGACCACTGACACTTCTGTGCATTTGTGCTGCTTCAATTATGACAATGATTTACAACTACTTGACCTTTTCAAGTGAGACAAAAACTTCATTTCTGAATGCTCCTGTGCATATGTTCATTTCAGATTCCATTTCGTAACAGAACATAAAATTATGCATGACACAGACTAATGACATTAGCGCTGTTGGATTGGTAATGGTTGAAATCTATGGCCTCATAATGATATATATAAGATATGATAACTGAAATCTAAAATGAGAAATAAGCACCATTTCCTCCAGATTCAGAATGAAAAACACCTAATTGCAGCTAGTTAAAAATACGTTGTGGATAAATTATAGAAATTTGTCCCTTTCCGTTTGTGATTAGTTCACAGCCACTCTTAATTCTGCAAATGTACTTGATACATGTAAGTATTTCCCAAATTGTTTGCATGAACAATTTTCAGCCTATTGAGCAGTTCCAAATTGCAATTTTCAGCCTACGGAGCAGTTCCAAATTGCTCACTTTAACTTTTTTTCTGTTGTTCTTTCAGAGGGATGAATGTGTCTGAGGGTATTGTTTATGCTCCCTGATTGGGTCCCTGAGACTTAAAAAAGGGAGAATTACAAATGATAAATAGGTATTAAAAGAACTATCCTTATTCCCAAGTGCATACAATATACATACAAAGAGAAGTTCATCAACTCACATGAAGACTGAGTGTTTGGGCTTTCTGCATTGGAGTGGGAGGTGAAATCCATCCTCCAATCAAGAGCTCCCTTATGGATGCTATTCCAAACTATCGGTTATTAAAGTACTTATGCTGAAGCAAATTTTCCAGAAGCCAGACAGGGAATATTTTCAGCATAGGAGGCCTCTCAGGAAGATGCAAAAATAGTTATGCTGGCCGCATACCCCATTCCTCATGACAGCCTTGATGCAGGTAGTGTTGTAGGAGCATGGCAGGGAAAGGAGGAAGCATAGCATGGGCAATACTGAACCTAGGCTATTCCCCAGAAACAGTGAGGCCCAGACACCTGAGGTGCAAGTTACGGAGCAATCTCTAGGTTTGCTCTAATCTGCTCCAAGGCCAGTTCAGACCCAACAGCCCCAGGATGGAAAATATGTAATCCAGCCACTCTCCATCCCTGCACCAGGCTCTTCTCTGACACAGGGATGAATTAAACCTCTACTGTTTTGTAAAACAAAAGGGTTTTACAAAAGGAAAAGGTTTTGGGGTGGCTGCTGTTTCAATAACTCAGAAGGTGATAACTTTTTCCCCCCAGTGACTAAATAGATTACTTGATTCCTTGTGTCATCACAGACTTAATAATCACCTATCAGATTTACAGCCTTAAGGGCTGGACCTTCCATGATGCTGTTTGATTCTTTTTCTCTCTCACCCAGAACCAGAGTGTGTATGTATGGCACATCTGTAAGTGAATTGTCTTAATTTTCAAAAGACTGTATCTGGAGTGGATTTTTAATGGCAAAAAGACCTTATTCCTTCAGAGTTTTTCCCTATTCTTGGATCAGGGCTTCTCTCTCTCATTCTTACTACAGGTCTCTAACTATGTGTCTCCTACAGCTTCTGTTACCACAACTAGTCAAAAAGAGGTTTTTATTTGCTTTTTTTAAAAGCATTCTCAGACAGTTGGTGTGCTAACCATTATAGTATCACTGTTATATTTAGATTGTAAGCTCTTTGGGGCACAAACCTTTTTTTGCTCAGTGTTTGTACAGCACCTAGCTAATGGGGTGCTAGTCCATGAGTGGGGTACCTAGGTTCTACTGAAACGCTGACAGACCCAGTTGTCAGCGGGCGGGATCGAAAGCGGGACTTCTGAAGCTTAGTGCATAAGACTCTACTGCATGAACTAAAAGCCACATGGCTCTTAGCTAAGGTTGTAGCAGACTCATTAATTCCTAGGTGGTCTAGGTGTCGAGAGGGAACAGAGGACCACACCCAGCAGACAGGGTTATCTTACCATTATATACATTAATATTTTTCTTTGTGGCAGTTGTAGCCTTATCCATAAATGTTTGGACAGTGAACAGTTTATTCATGATGAAGAGTGCAAACCTGAACATTTAACAAATTTTAGCAAAGATGATTATTCAATAGAAAATTTGTATGAGAAAGCACATTATTTGCTATTCTTTCATTCTTGTTTTCAGCTTGTAAATTACAGTACATAATTAATCTATGTGCCAGAAATAAGGAGGTAAAACAACAATAATGTAAAACATAGACTATATGATCTGGAAAAGTAAATGTTTGGAGTTTAGGGAAACAATTATCAGAATAATGATGAAATCACTTTAGTAACTAGTCTAGGAAAAGGACAAATTTAATCAGAGTGAGTTTTTGAGAGAGAGTGTTTTTTTAAATTAAATGTGTATCTAGTAGGTACAATTATAGGAATCAAGCTGTAGCTGAAAAAAAAATCAGATACTTGGTTTTCCCTGAATCGGATGTTAATTCACACCAACGACATGGTGAAAAATATACCCATTACCTTTTACCTCAGGGACAAAAACTCTTTCAGGCTTCTGACATGACACTCTTTACTCCCCCATTCCCCATCTATGAGTCAGTATCAGACACTTAATCTCTGCTTTTCCTCACAACTGTGTGGGAGTTTGTTTTGACTGGAATTAGACAAGCATCAATACTGTAATGCTCCATGCTTCCAGGCAGAACTTCTAATGCAAGTTCTTTAGTTGTAATTATCTCTCAGACAGCTGTCCTCTTCATGGAAAAGTTTAAGATTCCAAGTTTGTAATGACATTCACAGTGCATGCAGACTTTAATATGACAGGTATATTCATTTTTTTAAAAAGTGAAAAAAAACCCCTAGCTTCTCCATCTTCTGTCTGGGAATACCAGAGTCCATGTTCCCACATATTTCCCTTCATTTCCCCCCTACAAGAAATTGTGGAAGCCACAAGCACCTTAAACTAGAAATGTACTGTATAAAGGGACAATACTTATCTTAGCTCCAACTTTATCTACTTTCCACATAAATTTGGCCATAATTCTATTTTACCTGAGTGGTTGTGTAACATCAATCTACTCTGTTAAGCAACTGCCACATTCCCCTTCAGAGGTAGTTGCACTTCAATAATGGGTGAAAAGATTGCTGAATATCTACAATAATAGGTACGAGAATAATGGGACTTGTAAACATCTGGTGCTGAGTTTAAATAGCTTGCCCAAAGTCACACATCAGAGTTTGTATTAGAACCCAGGACCTCTGACTCCCATTCTCTTTTTGTAAAGATTTCCTCTCTACCATGAAAGGGAGAAAAGTTCCTCTACCAGACATAAATACTTCATCATTCTGCAATAAATATAAGGTATTGTTATTACACTTATAAAACAGTATCTTAAGCACAAGCTATTTTACACTACTGGCTGTTTGAAATATGATATATCTATATTTCACCAATGTAACTTCATGGTCGCTCTAGATGCAATGAAAAAAATATTAACTAAGTCTGTCCTGAGACTCCTGACACGGGTGAGCTGCTGTTGCCTACTTCACCATTCTGGCTGACTCAAGTTCTTTGGAGTATTAATCAATTTCAGAATATACAATTACTGATTTTCAGCTAGACCATAGTTTTTAGCTTTCTCTGAAGCATAACTCTGCCAATGAAATTAACCCCATCACTGCTGTACTGGCACCTACTCACCTCTCATTTAGTTAAAGAAGGATTCAGGATGCAAAGTTCCGATCCAAGCTTCTCCACAGTTCAGATCAGGCATTTGAGTTCAGCCCATTGCAAGGGCATTGACTGTACATGCACAGGCTAAGGGCAAGTCTACACTATAGAATTAAGTTGATTTAAGTTACCTTGACGTATAGTCACCACAATAATTAAATTGATTTTGCATATCCACATTAGCTTCTTTTGTCAGCAGTGCACTGCCAGGGGCTGACAGCTGGAACAGTCTGATATAAGCAACACAAGTGTCTACACTGACACTGTGTCGAGTTAACTACGTCACACTAAGTACTACGCCTCTCGCAGAGGTGGAATAAATCAGTGTAGTGGGCAACTTACATCAGCAGGAGCAACATTGTAGTGTAGCTGCTTACAGAGTAAGGTCAACATAAGTTGGCTTGGATCCAGGTTCAAACTCCAGCCAAGGCTGGAGTCATTCAGACCCAGGAGTCTGGTTCTGGCATTTACATAATTCTAGTTAAAATCCCAATGTAAATGAATTAAGTTCAAGCAAAAATTGCATCCAGTCACACCAATGAAGCACCAGTTGTTACTTACTTTGTATATCATGACTAAGGAATGTGGCAAATTCTGGAAAGATTGGAGGGAGGGAAAGGAGGTGATTTCCATAACCATTGCTTTAAAGAAATTGGGCAGTTGTCAGATTCTGTCTGGTAATGACCATGTTGCTGAAGAGCTAAACATTATAACAGAAACTTCCAAACTGTTTCAATACAGAGTTACTATCATAAGAAAACTTTTGTTTTCATATAAGCGATACACCAAATGATGTCACTAGTTAACAAGATAACAGCTACTAGCAGCAGGATCTGAAATGGCAAGTCCTAGATGCAGGAGTAGATTTACCATGAAACAAACCATGCAGTGGCACGGGGCCCCCAACAACAGGGGGGCCCCCAAAATGCAGGACAAATATCTGACAACCTGCCCCCGAGTCTTGGCTGGCGGCACAGCAGGGCTCAGGCAGGCAGGCTGCCTACATGCCGTGGCCAGTGGCACCACGCCACTCCCAGAAGTGGCTGGCTGCTGGCATGTCTCTGCATGCCCCTGGCGGGGGTGGGAGGGAATGGCTCTGTGCGCTGCCCCACCCCAGGCAGACTTGCTGCCCTCCTCCCCCCAAGAAGTGCACAGAGACGTGCCAGCAGCAGGGCTAAGGCGGCTCCCTGCCCACACTGCCTCCTTCCCTCTGCACCACTTCGCTCCCAGAAGCGGACAGTATGTCCCTGCAGCTCCCGGGGGTGGGGGGGTGTCTCCGTGTGCTGCCCCCGCCCCAAGCAACGACTCTGCAGCTCCCACTGGCCCAGAACTGTCCATTTGTCCTATACTGCACAAGATAGCATCCCCGTTGGCATTAATGGGCATCCTTTGTTGGCAATCCCAGAGAAGCCACATACAGATGGGTATGGATGCTGAAAAGCCTGTGTTGAAGAAAGAGTTCCATTGAACAAGATGGTATCTATTGGTAGGAGTTGATGGTGAGTAGACTTATTCTGCTGCTAGAGGTGCTGTAATGATAACATGAACAGGTCTTGAGAATTAACCCATGGGTGTTGGGTAATCATGAAGTCCAGAGATGCTCAGAGTTTATAGTACATATCTCATATCTATGGATCAATGCCTTGACTTAACATAACATTTCCCAGAGTGTGGCATGTGCCCCATTGGGGGATTAAATGGGATAGAGACAGTATAAATTTCCCTACTCCTCAAACTGACATAAAACAAGGTGGGGCCAAAGAGAGGGGCAGGAGATATTGGTTTCCATCAGGTTCCTGTAGGGGGAGCTTACAAAAGTATGTCAGATACAAAGGTAAGGAGCTCCTAGGAACTAGGAACACACTCCATATTTGTTCTAGGCATGGAGAACTCCACTACTCAGCTTTGCCAATCCAACACATTTTAGCAGCACTAAATTTACTTAATCTCAGGCAGAGTTAAAAAAAAAAAGTCAATTTGTATTAAAAATGTCATTTGCAAATATGTTTTCCAGTTTGCACTTGATGAAAAATGCTTCCTACTGTGGCAAGTCTCAGAACACAGCATTGAGCAAAGAAGAGGCCCATTTCCTTTTAATATGTGTGTATAACCATATTAGTTTCAGATGGCTAAGCAGATAGTACAATATTTCAGAAAGTCATTTGTGCATTCATTCATATGTTAAATACTGTGTCCAGCATAACATACAGTAGCAGAGACATCCTTGAGCTGTCAGACATCTTGCTTCCTGGTGTTTGCCAATATTCATCTAACAAGAACCGCTGATTAAGGAGGAAAATATTGCTTGCTTTATTTGTGCTCTTCTGAAGGAATTAGAACATATTCAAGCAGTGGCATTTGCTATTAGCAAGCAGAGACCAGTGTAAATCACAGAAACTTGACAAATATCACAACTTGTTCATAGTAAAAATATCAAATGTCCTGCTTAGTGATGGACTGAATGGAGATTTTCCCCCCTGTGTTGTGTAAATTATTTTTTCAGGCAATTTCAGAGTTTTACAAAGATTATTCATTTGGACATAAGAACATACAAGAAATGTGTGTTGATAGTCATTATGCATCCAAATTTTCAAATACGCTGCAATTGGTGAACCTACATTGTATCCATAAAATATTCACATTCAAGAAAGCTACAGCTGGTGCAAATAAGTACTTCTGTGTGCAAACGTGCATGTTTTAAAGTGATTAATTCAGGCAACTACACCTGAAAATTTGGCTCTGTGTGTTGATATACTGAGTTTTGCCAATGAAACATGCTTGTTGATGTGTTAGATCTACTTTGTCCAGTGAATGTAATGAACTGTGTAGTTTTCTGGAAACCTGCTGCTGAACACATTTGTTTTGCAATGGTGATCAGTGCAGTAGGAATTATTCACCTTCTCACAAAAGCACTGGAAATCACTCAACTCTAGAAAGACTTTTGTTGTGTTGTGGCATCAAGCCCCTGACTTCAATCCTCCCCTTTGCTAGAGGCAAAGCACAACCCTCACTTAACAAGCTAGAAGAAGTTAATACTAACATTAGTCATCACCTGCCAGGGTTTTAATGTCACACACAATTAGGGATTTCCCACTATACTTTCAAGGGAGCGTAAAGTTGTTGGGCTCCATTACAAGTGGGAGCAGAGGTTTAGCATGTGTATAAGCGCGGGTAAGTGCTGAGTGAAAACCTCTGCACTTAACAGTAGTAAGTCTCCAGCCCTCCATGCAAACTTCCCTGACTCACACAGGCAAGGCAAAAAAGTGCGGCATCGAAATGTCTGCTTGTACAGAAAGTCTCCTTCACTGTCAGTTAGTGGTTGGCTTATTCCCTAAAGCATGTGAGTTATATATATTGTATCTTCTCAGCTAATTATAGACTGTTCTTGCTATCCATATAAATTGACTAATCCCTTTCTGAATTCTGCCAATCTCTTGGATTCAATTGTAGCTTGCATCAGAGAGTTCTTCAGATTAGTTTTCTGCAGTTTAAAATAATTGTTTTAACTATTCTTGGGGGACAACCAACACACACAGTTCAGAGTCTACATGCTTGTAAACAACATAATATACCAGGTCCTCGACCTATGTGTGATGTTGGTAAGCCAAGGCCAGAGGTGTTAGCTAAGAATTGACAAACTCATAGCTGGAAACCAAATCATTTCACCTGTATGTTAGTTTTGTTCAAAAGAGGTATTAGTCTTATAAGAATGTATTTAGTGTTTAAACTCTATGAAATGCTTGTAAATTGCTACATGCATTAATCTCACTTGTAATGTCTGTATTCCACGCTATAAGGAAATGTGTATGTTTTGCTTTATAACTTTGAAAATGTTTGATCTGAATTTGTGAAGCTAGGCATGGGAATTGTCCCTGCTCCTCTCACCCAACCCAGTAAGGAGGCGTATCAAGATTAAACAGGACATTAAGGAACATCACAATACAAATAACTCTCTTATTTCTTTATCCTAGTTAATAAGCCTTTACTTAATTATAGGATGGCTACATGCATTGTCTCTAGTGTGAGATCTAATGTACAAATTGATCGGGGGTAAGTGACTGGTCTCTTGCGACTGAGAGCAACCTGAATATTTTGTGATGTTTGGTGTAAATGACCATTTATCACTAAATCCAGCTTAGATTGGAGAGCCTAAGGGGACAGCCAGTGACTCCATGATAAGAGTTCTATAGCGATCTAGGAGTTCACATTTGTTACTGAGTTGGTGAAATCTAATTACAGAACATATCACTATTTTGGAGTGTCTGCCTTGTTTTTGACAGTCTGCCCTGAGGTAGGTACTCATGGTCATGAGCCACGCAGATAGCATGGCACCATGCTTTTGCTCTCACACTGGGGCCAAAGGACTCAAATTCTAACACTTTCCTATATGCAAGTGTAGGTCTAAAGGGCATTTGCAGCAACCATCTAGCATGTTTATACAGTGGCTATCTTGTTCAACATGACTGTCTGCTAGGCAGTCTCTTCCAATAAGAAACACTGTTAAGAGGGAGACTCAGACTACAATTTATTTCACTACTTCCATTAAACAATGATTAAAGAGCAGATTAAGACCATTTTAATTATTTTAAATCATGTTATACAAAATGTCACAGGATAGATCTGCAGCCTGTATGAGGCAGCCTACCTCCTTTGGCTTAAATGGAGCTACACTGATTTATGACAGCTGAGGATTTAGTGCGAAGTTTTTTATTATTTTCTTCTTTACAGCAGAATTATGCCTGTCGTCACTCATGCTGTTAGGCACATTGTTATGCAAGTGATCCATTGCTTTCATTGGGACTACTGAATGCAGAGATTCAAGATATTGGTAAGAGTAAGAAACTGGATTAACTTTGTTTCCTGATAACCTAGCACTGCCTTTTTCAGAAGGAATTCTAGTGGCCTATCTAAGCATAGGTAGGCACAACAAACACTACCAGTACAACTCATAGTAATGTAATACTTAACATCAGTAAGCGGTCTTTGTCTGATTCATACCAGGCATCTAGTTATGGTCACATTTTACCTTTCAGCAAATAACCTTAATGTATGGGAAAACAGGTTTCAAAATTTTAGAAGACCTAAAAGTCAAAGGGCCCAGTTTTGTCAATCTTACTCCCGTTTTACTTATTACTCCATCAGGTAAATTCCCACTGAATCAAGTGGGAGTTTGCACTCATCTCACTTATAAATCAAGCCCCACATGTTTCAGATCTAAGAGCAGCTCAGAACCAACCTACTACTCCCTTGGCTTCATAGATTTTATGATCTGGCTGAAACACTCACCAATGATATTTGGATATGGTGCTGCATCTCCCTCTGGCCTCTTCAGGGTTTGAACCATTGGAAATTCACCCCTGTTCAGAAAACTTTCATAAAGGCTTATGCATCATTCATTCACTTAAGCTGTATTGTGAGGATTAACTTCAGTGGCACATAGGCCTTGTACTGGTCTCTCCTCAAAGAGGTGAATTTTTCTACGAGAAAACCCATCCTACTCTGTTTTTAGGATCATATTTAACTTTCTGTCCTTCGTTCTCCCCAACTCCCTTTTCATTCTACTTCCAACACTCCACCTTTTCTTCCTCTTCATACTGCACCTCTCCCATTTCTATATTTCAAACCCTTACTCCTATCCTCAATCCTCCAACTCCACCACATGTTATCATTGTTGTTCTTTATCTTTATTTATAAAAAAAACGTTTAAACAAGTTGTTTCCCCCCATTTTATGGCTACTTAAATATGTAGTGAAACACCTTCAGCTTTTCATTTTGTATTCTACCAACCTGGATTCCTTTCAGGAAGTATGTACTTTTAAAGCAAAGCTTCAGGTTCATCATGTCAATAGGTTTTTGACATACGAGATATTGATTTTATTTTTAACAACATGCAATACCATTTAGCTTCAATGAAGTGGGGATGGCAAATTGACTAAGAATAGTTCTGATAAGAGGCTTTATTGTGCAAGATTACCTGCTCTTGGGGTCACCACCTCTAAAATAAAATTCTGCAAGTGCTTTTTATTATTAGTTTTCCTGAAAACTGGATTTTTACATATCAGTTCCTCAGGCAGCATGATCACTAAAATAAATACAGGGGTTTGGCTATTTCCATCATAAACCTAGGCTTGGTTTCTTTCAGAGAAAGACAACTCCAACTAAGCACTTCATTGTCAACTAATTTACCACAGTGGTGTGTGGGGGAAGAGATTTATTCTTAGAATCAGATTTTTTTTTTAAATGGGGAAGTTTAGTGGTTAAATTATAGAACTGGGAATTAGGACACATGGCTTTTATTGCTGACTGATGCAGAGTAGTACACCTTTGGTATGAGTTAGTTTCCCGTTTATAAGATGGAGGGTTGCACAGCTTGCTTAACTATTTATGAAGTCTTTTGAGAACCTTGGTTGGAAGGCCTTATAGAGATGGAAAAATATTCTAATCTTGACCCAATTTACTGAGCATCTATGATCTGTAGCAAAATGACTGATGACCCTTTTCATTCTTAGTAAAATTACAAAAGCTATTCTGACTGATGTAGGTTCCTAATGCTTTACGGGAGCTGTTGGTTTTTCTGGTGTAAACTAATTGTCAGGGGCGACTCTAGCTTTTTTGCTGCCCCAAGCACAGCAGTCAGGCTGCCTTTGGCAGGAGGTCCACGGGTCCCGCGGCTTAGAATTGCTGCCAAATCCGCGGGACCGGCGGACCTCCCGCAGGCATGCCGCCGAAGGCAGCCTGACTGCCGCCCTCGCAGGGACCCCCCATGGCTTGCCGCCACAGGCACGCACGTGGTGCGCTGGTGCCTGGAGCCGCTGCTGCTAATTGTTAACACAGCCACTTTTTGGCTAGAATTGGGAGTATACTGAGAATAAAATGTCTGTCCATATTTGGCTCCATATGGACAATAATACTGGTTCACACCTATTTTGTAAAATGATTGTTAGGTCCCACGATTGTCTGTAATCTCTAAAAACCAATAACAAGTATTAGTGTCATATTGGTTGACCAGAAATACGGATTTGTGTTTGAGGAGGGAAGAAGGTTCAGTCCCTTCGGTGACATCTGACAAGAAACTAGAGGTGAAGACAAAAACAGACAGCTGCTGGCAGAACAAGTTCTGAGAAGAGAATGAAAGTGTCAAGAAAAATGGGACAATCTGAAGAACATATCTTTACATTCCAAACATAAGCTCCCGAAAAGACAAAGGACCTGATTTTTTTCTAGCAAAGTCACTCCAGATTTACAACAGAATACCTGAGAGCAGGATCTAACCTGCTATCTCTACAGATAATAAACAGTTAGCAGAATTAGAGTAGAACTGATCTCAGTTACTCTGCTGTAAATCTGAAGAAACTCATGTGTACGTATGAAATCAGTGGTGTTATTCCAGATTTATGACAGATCAGAGTTTAACCCTGTGTGTGGGACTGCCTTCAGTTCTCAGCTTTTTCCATGAGTCATCATCTCAAGAACTAGGTTTCCACTGTATTTAGAGAAATATAAGCACTCTAATATAAGCAAGCAATAAAATCCACTATACGATGTAGTACTGGGAGATTAGCAAAGTCATTTGAAACTAAGGAAGTATAGGAGTACAATAATCAAGGTGCCCTTTACTTTAGTCCCAAATTTCTCTTTCCCAAAAAGAAACACGTGTTTAATTTCTTTAATTATTGTAAATAAGTTCTATTAGGAGTTCTGGACTCTGAAATGTTATGTGAGTTAGAGAACTAGATCCCTGCATCATCCAAAGCTGCCATTCTTGTCTCATTCATTTGGGCGTTTTGTCTTCCATTTTGCCACTCTTTGGTTGAGGGATATCATCCTACTTGGCAAGCTTGATTCTGGTCTCATTTGTACTGGGTGGCATCTTTCTAATTTCTAGTCCAAGTTCTAATGGATTTACTTCTGCTTTACATTGGTATGTGATAAGAATCAGTCCGATCAGGTGCATTTTAATGAGGCCAAGAGACTCTTACTAGCTGTGAAGTGCAATGACAGCAGTTTTAAAAGATGTTGACATTTGCTTGTGAGAAGTACCTAGTGGATCATATGCTTAGCCAAAGTTTCTTTGAACTGCTGGTTCATAGGAGATTGATGTTTAGATCACACAAGCATAAACTCCTTCATGAGATTTCTGGCACTTCCTTTCCTAGCTGGGACAGAACTATCATAATGGCAGCCTTTCTAATTTTGAATCAGTATTTCTGCATCCACAAATAGGATGTGCAGAAGTTAATGGGGGTGAGGGGGGAGGTTTGGGAAGCAGTTACCCAAGCATTTTTCCAATCTCCAAAAATGATTGGTTTGGATTTGCTTTTCATTTCAGGCAAAGTTTCAGGCTGGCTCTTATTTTATCCAAACCAGTTTGCCCATATGTCCTTTGTAGAACAATTCAACAGGAATTAACCAGTATTGTTTATTTAAGCAAAATGTAGAAGCCATTATCATTCTATTGAACTGAATAGGATTCTATTAAAAATACTAAGTATTGTGATTACAGAGAATGAGAACATTTCTATTACACCAGGCCATGGAATATTGTTCCCCAATTCCAGAATTAAATTGATTTTTTTAAACTAAAACTATATGTAGGATATAATCCTCTATTATGTTTTATGGATTTTTTCCTACATGTTATATCTACTACCTTGATATCTGCAGTAGCTCCAATGGGATGATTAATTGAATATTTATTAAAATATACAGAGAATGGTAATATTCAGAAGTACTCTGGGTATGATATTACTGGCGCTGGCAATTGCCATATGCCAAATCAGAAAGCTCCATTTGGCTTTTTTTGATTTCCATTACTTCATTTAAAACAGTTAATTTTCATGAATAACAAGTTAGAACAGCCATTTCATTTTGCAGATGAAGTATGATTATTTTTCCAAAACAAGACAGACATCTTGTAGGAAGTTTTCAGTTATCCTTGTATAATTCAGAGTTTGTTTTGTATGGGGTGAAGAACGAGATTTGAAATGAGCCAATGTGTATGTGGCTCATGGATACTTTCAGTGCAGTTTGATTTAGGTCGACTTAGGTGTAATGTACATGTTGGACACACAGCTTCAGCAAAATCAATGAAATGTAGGTTTCCAAAAATAACGATAGAATGATTCATGCAATTCATACTCCCCTCTGATCTCTCGCACACAGTTCTCCATGATTTAAGTCCTACAAGTCACCAGGAAAAAACTCTGTCTCTCATAGACCACATAATTTTCTTGCAGTGTTACGGCCTTTTGCTCTGGTGGCATCATCTCATAAGTAAGCAGCATCAGGCTTGGGTTCAGCATCTGAGTTGAGAAGGAAAATCTGGCCCTAAAGTATAAGGCACAGGTGCTTCAGACACTTCTACATATTAGTAACTTCACGCATGTGAATAGTCCCAAAGTTACTGATGTGCAGGAATGTTTGCAGGATTAAAACCCACGTGTATGTAAACTATGATAAAGTCAGTTTATAACATTTACGGTAACTAACAAATATGTCTGCAGATTACATAAATATTGCATCAATTATATGTGGAAAGTGATCACTTTGCAGTTAATTTACACACAGGGAAATTCCATTTTTCACACAGTAGAAATACAGCACTTTGTACTGCACAACTTACTGGCAGCAGCAGCATTGTCGCAATATACCAATTCTTCAAAGAAACTTTTAATAAAACTTGAGTGGCCCTATTAGATAAGCAGAAATCGTTAACTGAGTTGTAGGTTTCCTTGCAGCTTTAAAAGTCCATCTATCTGGCAACATCTACAGAAGCTCTTCAAATCAATGTCAAGGATGTCAGTGAGCAGTGAAATAAGGGAAAGAATGATATATGTCCTCTAAAATGATCTTTTCATCAGAAGAAATACAACACTTGAGCATTAAATAAATAAAATGCATTTTACTGACAGCAAATTAAGATACAGCTATCAAACTGATAACAGAACTGAAAGCTTGCTAAGTTCATCAGCCATAGCTGGACTCAGATGGAAGTTCTCTCTCCCGCCAAACCAGCTTATTCAGCAAAGAATGCCGGGAGTTCACCTGGTAGAATTTCAAAGTATTATTTTCTACTGAATGGAGAACCACAAGACATTTGGAGTTTTGCTTCTGTTCAGATGAACACTTGGATGTTTATCGACATCACTATTTAAACTTCCCTTATTCACAAATTTAGTGCAAGATTCTTGGTCGTGATATAGTCACTTTGAGCTGGTCTAGTGGACAGCCTTAAACGGGAAGTCCCTAGGCCTGGCTGGTGAAAAGCCAGTGTAGCTCTCTCTATGCTACCCATCTTCATCAGAAGGGAAAGAATGGGAGTGGCTGAATGGTGAGAATTGGCAAGAGCACTGCTCAATTCCACCAATCCCTAGAAAGCAGAACAGCCCATGCCTAGAGAATATTACCAGCAGTGTGAAACAGACAGCCGCCTTTACTCCTCTGCACACCACCACCTGTGCTGGTCCTGGGCTGACCAGAGCCGGGCCCAAGAATTTAGGATGGGGTAAAGGGTAAATTTTCAAGAGTGCCAAAGTCCTATTTTCAAACATGATTTAGGCATTTAAGAAATAGAGTCCCACTAACTTTCAGTGAGACTTACTTTCCTAAGGCCCAGATCCTCAGAAGCACTGGGAGTTAGGCACCTAATACCGTGCGTTGTATGAACTAGGTGATATTATTATAAATGCTTTTGAGGATTTGGACCTACTTCTTTTTTGAAAATGAGACTGAGTAAAATTTTCACAAATAAAACCCAATAACTCTCTTTCAAATGCAGGCTCTTACTTGAAATTTCATTAAGATCCCCTTTCTGAATAGACCAGAAATATTACAAGAACATCCTTTTGCTTGGCAGTTCTGATAAGAAATAGAAAGTGAAGAGGCAAACAAATTAATAAAATGTTAATCATGTGACTTCTCATGACATTTATACTTGGTTTGCAGAACTTTAATCACCAAAAAGTTGTTGTCATTTTCCAAGTTTCTACTCATAGAAAACCTCTGAAATTTTAAGGTTCCCCATGTCTAAATTTCCACCAGTACATCAGTTTATGTACGTTAACAAAAAGCCCTATACTAACCTTATCAGCGGGACACCTGGCACAGTTTATTATAACTTTAAAGGGAGATCACCTTTGTGACCCACAAATCTTCACAGTGTTCCTTGATAACAATGTCACTCATGCTCAAGAAGTCTTATCTTTCGTTTTCTTTCCTGACTGCCAAAGATCAGTGAGTTCAGGATAGCCTTTAAAAAAAAAAAAAAGGCAAGGAACCATTTAGCACATATGTCTTCCCAATTTCCCAGATACAGCAGGTACGAGTATCAATCAGGTTAATTTTAAAGAGATTCCACAACCAGATTTGCAAGTTATTATGTATGTTTCATCTGGGTTCTGCCCCACACAACTTTCATGCAAATTTGTATCTTGTTAGTGGCATGGTCAAACATAACCATGATTTGTGTTTACACCTAAATATAATTAATACTCAGCTGATAACCATGACATTTAGTGGTGTATAGGCTATTTGGAGGGCCAAACACATGGTTGCCTTCCTGTTTACCAATTCTTCATGCTGCTTTTATCCTGTGTGGTTAGAACCCCATAACATTACCTTTGTAATTGATTTTGCTAATTCTTCCCCGAGCCCACTGCTTCATGAGTTCCTGGTGCCATTCCGGGCATATCCTCTAGGTCCTCTATCCCCTGAAGCACCATGGGATAGCTGCCCAGGTTTTTCTTGATACCCTAGTGCTTGTGTTTGAAAGTGTGGAAAAACAAGCACTGTTGTGGTGATGGTAGACTTCCTGCTGTGTGGACACAAGTTGAACCATGTTACTTGTACCTGGTGTGTGTGGGGAAATCTGCAGTTTAAGCCATACTGTATTCATTTGAATAATGTGTGTGACTGATTTTCAGTGTAACAGGAACAATCACAGATTGACCTCAGAAGTTGATGCTACTGTTTCCTTCACTACTAGAGGAAAATATGATCTATTGCACTTATGAAGGTGGCACACACATCTGTTATAACATGACACAATTAAAGGTCTGTCAGCAAAATGGGAAACTCTTTGCTATCTATCAAGAAGTACCTGAGTCCCTGAAGCTTTCAAAGATGGAGATAATGGACACGAGGGATTTATTTTATTCAGTGCAAGTGGCACCTCTGCACATAAGATGGAGAAAATCCCCAAAGCCTGATTACCACTTGACAAGCAGTTACGTTTGAAGAATACTAATTGTATAGTTAAAGCCAACAGACACTGCATATAAACAATAGCAGTCTGGAACTGCTCAGATTTTCATTCTGGGGAATACAAATGGTAATGCATGCTGGAAACAATAATACAAGTTTCTGAACAAGATAGTCCTGTAAGAATAAAGAAATAGCTTTATGGTTCTTTAACAAAGAGGTGGTCTTTCTCAAGCCATTTCAGGAAGTGGCTGAGAAGGTGATATGAGTCTATTACAATTTCCACTGTGTGTGGTTTGCTTGCCTTGTATTGACCTGGATAATTTTTCTGTTTCATTTTTATGAACATGCAAATGCTAGCGATGGGTAAAAGTCTTAAATCAGCATTTACAATTCCATTCAGTCATCTGCTGATTTCTTTCTTTGCAAAGCTAGCAGCAGTGATAGGATTTTAGATCTTCTCCGAAGTGGTTAAAATTAGCCATAGTGACTTTGTTGTTTCTAAACAAGGGTTACTTTCAGGTTGAAGGCCCTATGTTGGCTGACCCATTTATGTGCACCTGAGCCCCAAACAGTGAGAAATCCTCAAGGAATGGTTTAAAACAAGAAGAACTTGGTACCTCCATGGAAATTAAAGGGAACAATCTGATGTGTTACTTCTGCAAAAAGAAACAAGCCATTTTAGTTTCACGGGTGAGTGAGTAGATCTCATCAATTTCTTTTAATCTTTGTAACTATAGTAGAATACACGTGAAATCCTCTCTTCATTTGTGTTGAAACTCACTCCTGTGAGGAGAGCTAAGACAAGGCCTATGCATCCCTGAAATCTCATTGAAGTTTTATTTTATGTTCATGGTCCTCTGCACAGGAATGAATTTCACCCACTGTCTATGAAACCAGAGAATATGGAACAAGCCTGGCCTAGCGTGTCCTTTTCCATCACTAACTTCATGATTCTTCTGACACATCTCAGGATCAGGAGAGTTTGAAATATGGCTTAGAATAGCCTTTGCTTCTCCCACCAAGGCTGCATGAGCATGACAACTGAGGACTGAGCCCTTTACCTGATTGTTCCTCCTAGGAAAATCCTTGGTATGTTATTTTTTCTCCACTGCCTCACAGATCCTATATTTTATGAGTTGACGAAAGTTGAATAGAGTAACCAAGGTGAGGGTGTATCTATAATTTAGATAATCACATTTTAAATAGTGTTCTTTACACCAATGCACCCTTTAGTAGGGAGAACCCACCCTTAGAGCATCCCCTTAAACCAAGACATGTGTTGTATTGCAAGGGTTCTTCCACTTGAACACCCCACCCACCTATCTGGTTTTGCTACCATCTGAATTTTTCGTGGCCCACCTTGCCAGTCAGGTTGCCCTTCACTTTTGAGCCCTTTCAAGGGAAATAGAAAAGGCCAAACAGAAAAAACACCCAAACCTAATAGTATTATTGCTAGGTTTTCAGTATCCCTCCCATCCCCTTTGAAACTTGTCTCTCTCTTTGCTTTTTTTAATTCCAAGGCTTATATTTCCTCTCTTGCTGGCGGAGGAGAGAACCTAGCTCCTCCTCTCCTCTGGGTTTCCAGCTCAGGGACCCTGTATTATGCAGCTAAGGACCACCCCTTACAATTCCTTGCCACTTCCCTGGACTGTTCCTACCTTTTCCCTGTTTATCATTGTCTCTCACATAGCTACAGACTTTCTACAGCTGCTCTGGAGTTCTGTTTCCTTATACAGCTCCCTATCAGCCTATTACTAAGTAACTTCCTCAGGTTCTCTAGCAGACCCCAGAATCCTTCTCTAGTTTGCTTCAATTCTGTCTTTATTTTCCCTCCTCCTCCATCTCAGCTAGGCCTGATACTAAATTAATCCTGCCCCCAGGTGTAAACTGATAGGCTAATTTGACCCTCTGACTCTTGTTAATCCTTTATTTAACAGCATGAGGCATATAGTCCATCTCACATCTTACTCATCTTTTTAGTTGCTAGTGACCTTAAACTGAAGTCCTTGCTGAGCTATCCACAATGATGCCTGGATCTTAATTCAGAAATCAGCATTATATTTAAGTACAGTATGTGTTATTAAAAAAAAATTACTGATCTGCATCATTGGACTTTACCATGGAATTTTCTATTTAGTTTAACGAGAACTGCCAAGTTTAGTTTACATTGTTCTATCTGATTGATGTTATGCCACATCTGTCCACAATTTATTTTATTTGCTAGCAAAAATGTTGCCCAATTTTATTAGATCATTCTGGAGTTCTTCACAGTTCTCTTTAAACTCAAATATCCTAAATAACTGTGTTCCATAAAATCATAAACTGTGTCCAGTTGCAGCCCTTGAAATATATAAATATATCAGTAGTCTTAGATATATATTGGATATGTATATGTGGTCAAACCCAGTGTTTGCATTATTCAAGGTACATAGTAAAACAGGCAAATATAATGGAAGACTGAGGATACTGATGTAACTGTTGTTACAGGTTGGATTAAAGTTCATGGCAGGTAGTGGGTATAAACATCATGCTTCATTTAAGATAGTAGAGAAAGTTAAGCTAGTTTTATGAAATAATAGCAGTCTCTGCCCAAAACAAAGGCATATCAAAGACCACCCAGGAAGTTGACCTATATAAGGAAGGGGTTTTGCCAGATATTGATTGAATAGATAGGTGTCTGTGTGTGTGTTAGAGAGAGAGAGAGAGAGAGAGAGAGAACACGCAAGCAAGCAAGCAAGCAAGCAGAGAAGGAGGTTTTAGACAAGCACAGTGTGTATAGCCCCTCTCAGAACCCTAGAGATAGAACTGTTGGGTCTGGTGCTAACTCAGAGGCTTGGGTCTGTGAGCAAAAGCACCATCTCCTGTTTGGTTCTTCCCATGTTCAGGAAATTGGACTTTCTACATTCTTTTGAAACAAAGAAGACTGCATCAAAGGTACAGCTGTAGTCTGTTGTATTAATTTAGATGGAATGAAGGGTTCAAAGAGTTAAAGGTGTTAACATGACCCTGTCACTATCCAGCATGAAACAGTGTTAATCAGTGTTTGGGGGTTGGAATACAGAGACCTCAGCCTGCTTATTACCATGGTACATAGAGAAGGAGGGAGTCAAAGCATTTGAAATGCAAAGTACTAAGTATGACTTCCATTTTAACATCTCTTGTTCCTTTTCCCTTTTGCTATAGAGAGTTTTTAGAAGGAGAGGGAAAAAAAACCCTCTGCTTGACAATGTCAGGATAACTATGTTTCTTCTGCTCTAGGCTTTTCTTTGGCACCCAAGAATTAGTGTATTGACCATATAATAGTCCTAAAATCTTAACATGAAATGTTTTTTATCACAGATGGCAGGACTGCCAGTGAAAAGTCACTAACGATTATAAAACAATCTTACTAGCTATAAGTTGCTGAACATTGCAGAAAATGTTGGAAAGTCTTGTATGAATTGACCAGGGAATCTTACTTTCATAGACAAGAAAAAGTGCATGCATCTGCTTCCTATCTCTGTTCCTAATTAATGTCAATGGGAAGTTTACCAATGACTTCAGTAGAAACAGAGTTAGACCAATGCTGATACTTTGTTGATCTTCACTGTCACAATCTATACAATATCTTGGTTATACCATTTGTTGTTACACATTATGCATAGTATTGATATAGCAGATGCGCGTGGGCCCCTCATAGACTGGCCCTGTGTAAATCAGTTAATTAGCAATAGTGCTCATTACATGCCAAACACAGAGGTCGAGGTCTCTTTAAATATGACAAGCTGAGGGTGGTTGGGTCAATTGTATGGGGAAACTCTAATGCAGGGGTCGGCAACGTTCGGCACACGGCTCGCCAGGGTAAGCACCCTGGCGGGCCGGGACAGTTTATTTACCTGCTGACGCGGCAGGTTCGGCCGATCGCAGCCCCCACTGGCTGCGGTTCGCTGTCCTGGGCCAATGGGGGCGGTGAGAAGCCGCGGCCAGCACATCGCTCACCCGCGCCGCTCCCTGACGCCCCCATTGGCCCGGGACGGCGAACTGCGGCCAGTGGGGGCCGCGATCGGCCGAACCTGCCACGTCAGCAGGTAAATAAACTGGCCCGGCCTGCCAGGGTGCTTACCCTGGCGAGCCGCGTGCCGAATGTTGCCGACCCCTATGTCAAGGCTGGATCCCCACTTTGAACTTTAGGGTTCAAA